>NW_020922353.1:2076-2331 GCF_003984885.1 Neopelma chrysocephalum
AGAGTCAGGCAAACTTGGGGGGATCAGGATGGGATGGGATGGGATGGGGAGTCAGGCAAACTTGGGGGGATCAGGATGGATTGGGATGGGATGGGATGGGGAGTCAGTCAGAGTTGGGGTGATCAGGATGGACTGGGGGGATTGGAATGGGAAAGGGGGACCGGGGTGGGATGGGGAGTCAGTCAAAGTTGGGGTGATCAGGATGGACTGGGGGGATTGGGATGGGATGGGACGGGGACTCAGGCAGACTTGGGA
>NW_020922354.1:0-1607 GCF_003984885.1 Neopelma chrysocephalum
AGTATGGCTAACGGTTGATGTCTTTCTCTAATGATGATTAGTGAGGATGGCAGTCCCTCCATCCTTCGATTGGATTGTCTCTCAGATATTTTTGTTTCGACGGTGGCAAGGGCTTTTCTGGCGTCAGATGTTAAAAATCTAGGGGAGGACAGATCTGCATCTCCTTTTAGAAGCTCGAACAGTGGGTGCAGATCACCGGTTGTGATTCCCAGCACAGGTCTGATCCAATTGATCGCTCCCAGTAATTTTTGGAGGTCGTTTAAAGTTCGGACTTTCCCGTCAATTTCAACTGATTGAGGTTTTATAGCTTTCGCGTCAATTTGGAGTCCGAGGTACCTCCAAGGTGCTTCTCTCTGTATCTTTTCAGGGGATATCTCCAATCCTTTTGAATTTAGGGCCGCAATTGTAGCGTCCAATGTCTGTCTGACTGACAATTTAGTTTTTGCGCAAATCAATACATCGTCCATATAATGGAAGATGATTGATTGCGGAAATTTCTTTCTGATTGGCTCCAACACTTTCGCCACAAACATCTGACAAAGTGTCGGAGAGTTTTTCATCCCCTGTGGAAGCACTTTCCACTGGAACCTGCGGTGGGGTTCACAGGCGTTGATGGCTGGGACTGAAAATGCGAATTTCGCCGAATCAGCCGGATTCAAATATATATGAAAAAAGCAGTCCTTAATGTCGATTACCACTAGGGGCCATTCAGCAGGGAGCATGGATGGAGAAGGCATTCCCTGCTGGAGGGCTCCCATTGGCTCGAGGACTTCATTAACTTTGCGCAGGTCCTGGAGAAATCTCCAGGAACCTGAGGACTTTTTGATCACGAACACTGGAGTGTTCCAGGGACTGGTGGAAGGCTCCAAGTGTCCTTTAGCCAATTCTTGATTAACCAAATCATTTAGAATTTGCAGCTTTTGTTTGGGAAGGGGCCACTGATCTACCCAAACTGGTGTTTCTGTTTTCCAGATCAGTTTGGGCAGCTGCACTTGTTCAGTGACCCCTCCTAAAAATTTTCTTCTGTCCCGAGTGTCAGTTGCCACTGTTCCATGGCATCTCTTCCCCATAATGTAACTGGTATATTTAATACGTACGGTTGGAGGGATGCAGGTCTGCCCTCTGGCCCGTATACTGTTACTATTTCCCGACTCCTCACAGGGTGTTGCACTCCTCCCACACCGCTAACCCTGATGTCCGTTGTGTGGGCTGGCCAGCTATGTGGCCAGTCCTTGGAGGCGATGATAGTCACGTCCGCTCCCGTGTCCAAAAGTCCCTCCACTGTCACCCTCTGCGGGTGTCTAGACAAGGGGAAAAGAACACGACACATTAGTAGTGGTCGAGAGGTCCTCACTGAGGTTGCCCAATGGACTTCCATCAGCGAGTCATTCCTCCGTTCTTCTTCCCACGACACCGCGCAGAGAAGATCGTCAGTGGGGATCATTTTGGCCACCGGAAAGCGGTCCTCCAGCTGTATGGGAGGAAGGTGGACAGTTAGACAGATGGTTATGTTGGAATTCGTCAACCCTGTCAGGAGTGTAGGAGTTACAAAAATGCCCCTTGCCACGGCCGAAAGATGAGAGACTATTAGGTATATTGTGTTTGGA
>NW_020922355.1:0-604 GCF_003984885.1 Neopelma chrysocephalum
AGACTTGACTTGGGAAAAATCAGTTGAATTTATTGCCTATTGAAAAGGGAGTAGGAGGAAGAGGAACAAACACAAAACTAGAACACCCTGTCCCCACCCCCCAGTCATCCCAGGCTCAACTCATTCTCAGATTCTCTACCTCCTCATCCCTCCCAGCAGTACAGTGAGATGGGGAATGGGGGTTACAGTCAGATCATAACAAGTTGTTTGCTTCAGTCCTTCCTCACGCTCTTCCTCTGCTCAAGTGTGGGTCTCTTCCATGGGCTGCAGTCCATCAGGATAAACTGGCTCCAGTGGGAGCTCTCCATGAGCTGCAAGAGCTCCGTGAGCTGCAATCATTCACCCACCCCACCTACTCTGGGTGGGGTCATCGAAGGGCTGAAGGTGGATCTCTGTTCCACTGTGGACCTCCATGGGGTGCAGGGAGCACAGCTGCCTCGCCACAGTCCTCTCCATGGGCTGTAAGGGAATCGCTTCTCCAGCACATGAAGCAACTCCTCTTCATCCTTCTCTGTCCCCGTTTGCTGCAGGACTGTTTCTCACAATTTTCCTCACTCCACACTGCCAGGTCTGTTTTTGCTCATTCTTCAATATCCTTCCAGAA
>NW_020922356.1:0-1405 GCF_003984885.1 Neopelma chrysocephalum
GGGCCGCGCTGAGCCGGGCGGGCGGCCCGCGGGCCGGGCGGGCGGGAGGGCGCGGGGGGCCCGGCGGGCTCCGGGCCGCCCGTGGATGAGCACCATGCGGCTGCTGCTGCTCGCCCTCCTCTTCTCCTCTTCCTTCGCCCGCGCCGGCTGCGACCCCAAGATCGTCAACATCGGCGCGGTGCTGAGCACCAAGAAGCACGAGCAGATCTTCCGCGAGGCGGTGAACCAGGCCAACAAGCGGCACGGCACCTGGAAGCTCCAGCTCAACGCCACCTCCGTCACCCACAAGCCCAATGCCATCCAGATGGCCCTGTCCGTCTGCGAGGACCTCATCTCCAGCCAGGTACCCCGGGACGGCGACCCTCCCCCGCCGCCCCGCCGCCCCCGCGGCCGCCCCGCCCCGGCCCCGCGGAGCCCCCCGGAGCCCCCCCGGAACCCCCCGGCCGAGCCGCGCCGTGCGGGTCCTGCCCCGGGGCCCGGGTCGCGCTGCCCGCATTGCAGCCTTTATGTAAGAGCGGCCGACTGCGCGCTCCGCACACCCCCGGGACACTCACGGGCACCCGCACACACCCCGGGTACGCACGGACACCCGCACATCCCGGGGGGCACACACGGGCACCCGCACATCCCCCGGGACACACACGGGCACCCGCACACACCCCCGGGGCACTCACGGGCACCCGCACATCTGACGGGGTGCACACGGCTACCCACATACACCTCTGAGCACTCACGGGCACCCACATACACCCTGGGGCACACACAGGCATCCACATGTTCCCCAGGGCACACATGGGCACCCACGTACACTCCGGGGCGCACACAGGCACCTACACCCCCCCCAGGTACAGATAGCCACACACACCCCACAGGGCTCACATGGGCTCGCATGCAACACCTCAGAGCATACATGGGCTCACACACACACCTCAGGGTGCACATGGGCATCCACACACCCCTGGGGCACACACAGTCTCTCTCTCACACACACCCCTCAGGACACACAAGGGATCACACACACCCTGGGCATGCACAGAGTGGGTACACATAGATGTCCACCCAACACCATGTGTGCAGAGAGCAACATGCATGTACACATACACCACACACAGACACACCACGGGCACACACAGGCACATAGAGGGCTGTGAGCATGTGTGGGCATCCACACATTGTGGGGAGGTGTGGGCATGGGGAACACCATCCATGCACACTCACCATGCACACACTGTGGGAATGCCCACGGGCTGCACACACACGTGCCATGAGCACACGTGCATTGCTGTGCAAACACGGGCACACACAGACCAGGCACTTCTGCACTCACACCAGTGTGCAAATGTGCTGTGCCACACATACCCACACCTCCATGTGCACACAGGAGCACACACTGAGCCATACACAC
>NW_020922357.1:0-1416 GCF_003984885.1 Neopelma chrysocephalum
GAGATATGGGGATATAGGGATATCAGGACATCGGGATATGGGGATATTGGGATACCGGGACACGGGGATATCGGGGCACCGGGATATCGAGATTATTGGGATATGGGGATATCGGGACACCAGGATATGGGGATATGCGAATATCGGGGTATCGGAATATCGAGATACGGAGATATCAGGACACTGGGCTATTAGGATACCAGGATATCAGGATGCCGGGATATCAGCACACCGGGATATGGGGATATGCAGCTATCGGGATGTCGGAATATGGGGATACCGGGATATGGGGCTCTGGGGGCCACCGCTCCGGGCGGGGGGTGTTGGTTACCGGTGCTGAGGATGTCCCGGTGAGACACGAGCTCCGACAGCGCCTGCGGACGGTACTTCTCCACCCTGCGCCGAGGAGGGCAAGGAGGGGGTCAGTGCGGCGGCAGGTCCCGCTCTCCCTCAATCCCGTTATCCCGTTATCCCGAGACCCCCCCGGGCCCGACCGTACCACGGCAGGTTCGCGCCTCCCGCCGGCGCCATGCTGCGAAATCTCGCGAGAGCAGCAAAGCGCGCGAGAGCTCGGGGGTGGGGGCGGGAGGAGCCGCTGGAGCGGGAATGAGCGAACCCGGATCGGGAATGGTCCAACCGGGATCGGGAATGAGCGAACCCGGATCGGGAATGGTCCAACCGGGATCGGGAATGAGCGAACCCGGATCGCGGATGGTCCAACCGGGATCGGGAATGAGCGAACCCGGATCGGGGATGGTCCAACCGGGATCGGGAATGATCCAACAGGGATCGGGAATGAGCGAACCCGGGTCGGGAATGAGCGAACCCGGGTCGGGGATGGTCCAACCGGGATCGGGAATGATCCAACTGGGATCGGGAATGAGCGAACCCGGATCGGGAATGAGCGAACCCGGATCGGGAATGATCCAGTCCTGGATCAGGAATGATCCGGATCGGGAATGAGCAAACCTGGATCGGGAATGATTGAACCTGGATCGGGAATGATCCAAACCTGGATCGGGAATGAGTGAACCCGGATCGGGAATGATCTGGATCGGGAATGATCGAACCTGGATCAGGAATGATCCAGACTGGGAATGATTGAACCTGGATTGGGAATGATCCAACTGGGATCAGGAATGATCCAAACCTAGATCGGGAATGATCTGACCCCAGATAGGGAATTATCCAAGCCTGGATCAGGAATGATCTGACCCCAGATAGAGAATGATCCAACCCAGATCAGGAATGATTTGGATCAGGAATGATCTGAGCCTGGATTGGGAATGATCAAACCCGGATTGAGAATGATCTGAACCTGGATCAGGAATGATCCAACCCGGATCAGGAATAGTCAAACCTGGATCTGACCTGGCCTTGGACACTTCCAGGGATCCAGGGGCAGCCACAGCTTCT
>NW_020922358.1:0-848 GCF_003984885.1 Neopelma chrysocephalum
CAGTAAGCGGGGTCAGCCAAGAGTGCAGATCCCCCGGCTGGGCCTTAGGGATGGGCAGGTCTGCCGTCCTGGCAGGACATCCCGTCCATGGGCTGAGAGCAGTGGGGCCCAGCTCAGGCCTGGCTGCAGCTTGAGGGAGGCTGTGACAGCGTCCTCTGGGTGTGAGAGATGAATTGCTGCCCTGGGAGAGAGGGGAGGAACTCCGCTGTCACTGGCAGGGCACGATCAGCCCCCGAGCCCTGTCTCAGGCACGAGCTGAGCAGGAGGCACTTGATGCTTTGCTTTTCTGCACAGTGTTGTTGCTGCCCAGGGCACAATGAGGACAGGGGCCTCCCAGGGGAAAATCTGTCACTTATTGCTCACGGGGAGCTCTTTCAGCCCATCTGGTGGCGGGGAGCCAGAAGGGCTGTTCCCAGCAGTGCTTTTGAGGCTGCTCTGCCTGTGCAGCAGTGCCATGGAACCTCTCATCCCCTTCTCCGCTCGTCACTCGGATCCGCTGCTAAAGCGGCGTCTGTCAGAGTCACGCTTGGGTTTGGAGGCATCACTGTGGAATGGCTTCCTGCCTCTGCAGGGACTCCTTTGGAGTCCAGAAGCTTGGAGCATTTTTGCATGAGGAACTGCAAAAGGATGGGAAGCTGAGGAATCCCATGACAAATGATGTGAAAGCTGTTCTTGCTGGAAAAGAAGAGCCTGGTTGCACTTTGTTTCTAGTCCTGAGGCAGCAGATGATGAATAGAGTCTCCCTGGGCACCCCCTTTTGGGGTTTTCCCACAATTCACTGCCTTTCCACCACGCTGAATCCCTTTTGTTTTCTTTCTGCCTGCAGGTTGCTGAACTTTCCCAGCAGC
>NW_020922359.1:0-1378 GCF_003984885.1 Neopelma chrysocephalum
CCCCACCTGGCTGGCACCTTCCTGCACTGACATCTCTGCGTCCTCCCCGGCTCTTCCTGGACACACAAAGCCTTGGGCTCATCCAGACTCCTCCTGGGTGATGTGTTGCAGCATAGTGTTTTCCATGGGGTGAAATTCCTTTTTCCTCATGTGCACTCGGGACCTCCCCAGCTGCACTTGGCATTAATTCTTTCTTTCTCATGCTCTTTTCTAGTATGACAAAGGGATCCACCATCCCTAAATCCTCCCTTCAAGCCCTCTGTGGGCTGTCCTGTACTGTCCTCAGTCTCCACACCATTAAGGCCACAGCTCCTTAGCCCCTCTCTAGTGCTCATGTGCTTGAGACCTTTCAAGCCCATCTTGGGAGATCTCTGGGCACTCATTAATGTTTTTGCAGATGAAAATGTCGTGCTCATAGTCTAAGGAAATCACAGTTGCCATGACAACCAGCATGCATTCTCATTGCTATGGTCAGTTACCATGGCAAACAGAATACATTCCCATTGCCACAGTCAGTTACCACAGCAACCACAATACATTGTCATTGCTATGGTCGGTTACCATGGCAACCATAATACATTCCCATTGCTACAGTCATTTACTGTGGCAAGCAGCATACTTCCCACTGCTACGGTCAGTTACCATGGTAACCATAATACTTCCCACTGGTATGCTTGGTTACCATGGCAACCAGCATACATTCTCATTGCCATGGTCAGTTACCATGGTAACCATCATACATTGCCATTGGTACAGTCAGTTACCTTGGCAACCATCATACATTCCGATTTCTACGGTCAGTTGCTGCAGCAACCATCATGCTTCACACTGGTATAATCGGTTACCATGGTAACCGTCACACATTCCCATTGCTATTCTCGGTTACCATGGCAACCATTCGACATTTACATTGTTATGGGCAGTTACCATGGCAACCAGCATACATTCCCATTGCTACAGTCGGTTACAATGGTAACCATCATACTTCCCACTGGTACAGCCGGTTACCAATGGCAACCAGCATATATTCCCATTGCTACATTTAGTTACCATGGCAACCAGCATACGTTCCCATTCCCACGGTCAGTTACCATGACAACAATCATACAGTCCCATTGCTACTATCAGTTACCATGGCAACATCATACATTCCCATTGTTACAGTCGGTTACCATGGCAAATATCATACAGTCTTATTGTTATCATCAGTTACCATGACAACCAGCATACATTCCCATTGCTATGGTCAGTTACCATGGCAACCAGCATACATTCCCATTGCTACAGTCAGTTACCATGGCAACCATCAAACATTTCCATTGCTTTGGTCTGTTACCATGGCAACCATCACACATTCCCCTTGCTACAGTCAGTTACC
>NW_020922360.1:0-853 GCF_003984885.1 Neopelma chrysocephalum
CCCCCCCCCGCCAGCTCACACAGCCCAACGCAGGCCGCGGCGCCATCACGGATTCCCGGCAGCCAACATGGCGCCCGCTCTGCGCGCGCACAGCCTGTACTGACCCGCCCCGCAGCCAATCAGCGCGCGGACACGGCCCCCGCCCGCCCCCAGCCACGCCCCCCCCGCGCGGCGGGGTCTCCACAGGCGGGGGGCGGGCAGAGCCAGCGCCATGTTGGCCGCGGGAAAGCGGCAGCGGAGGGGGCGGCGGTTGCTGCGCTGAACTGTGTGAGCTGGCGGGGGCTTCGGTGAGAGCGGGGCTCTGAGGGTCCCCTCGGGGGTTGCGGGGAGCGCGGCTGTGGGTGGAAGGGCTGGCGGTCTCGTTGAGGTTTAGCGGAGGAGTTCGGGGGTTCCCGAGGAGGTTTTGAGGGGTCCCTGAAGGGACTCAGGGGGAAGGTTGAAGGTCCCTGAAGCGTTTTGGGGGTCTCTCAGAGCGGTTTGGTTTCTGAGGAGATTTGGGGGGGGTCCCAGGTGGGCTTTGGGGGTCTCTGAGGAGGTTTGGGTGTTCTGAAGGGCTTTACGGGGACCTTTTAGGCAGTTTTGGGGTCTCGAGGGGGTTTAAGGGGTCTCAGAGGGTTTTGAGGGTCCCTGAGGGGGCCTGGGGGGTTCCTGAATGGGCTTGGGGGGTCCCAGGTGGGTTTTGTGGGTCACTGAGAGAGTTTAGGGGGTGCTGGGGAGGGATGAGGTCTCTGATGGCATTTGAGGGGACCTTGAGGAGGTTTCGATGGGTCGAGGGGTGATTTCAGGGGTTTTGAGGGGATTTTGTGGGGTTCCCTAAAGCCAAGCAGTGGGGTGCAGGGGGTCCCCAGCCCCC
>NW_020922361.1:0-763 GCF_003984885.1 Neopelma chrysocephalum
CAAACTCATGACAAATGTCTGGGTGATCATTTCTTGGCCCCAGTGAGCCCCACCCTGGGCACAACCGGGATCCCCTGGGGTAGCGCCGTTGTGCCCCTGTGACCCCTGCCTAGAGAGGCCTCAGGATATTCCCGTTACTGCCCCTTCCCGGCCACATGGCACCACCTGGGAGTGCAGCAGATGGGAGCACAAGCCTTCCAGCCCCAAAGCACAGCCCGCCCGTGGTCTCCAGGCCGGCCCAGCCCAGGCCGGCCCAGCCCAGGGGCACGTGCCAGGAGGCGGCAGGGCGGGAAGTTGGTGCTGATGGAGGAGCCCGTGCAGGGAGGCCAGAACAGCTCTGGGCTTCTTCAGAGGAGACCCCCTAAATACAAGGCCCAGCCCGGCTGGGGCCGCTTCTCCCACGGGCAGCGCAGGCAGGTGCCCTTTGGCCGGGGCTGTGCCGGGGCTGTGCGAGCCTGGAGAGCCTCCCCAGGGATCGCAGCCCTCCACAGCACAGGGGTGTGCGGGGCCAGGAGAGGAGAGGAGGATCTGCCCCAAGCCTCCCTCTAGACCTCTTTCCTCACCCGGGCCCTCAGAATAGCACACCCTGGCCTCTTTGGGATCTGCACAAGCACTCCCAGGGGACTTCCTTTCCCCTTTGCCTTTCCCTTTCTCTTTCCCTTTCTCTTTTCCTTTGCCTTTCCCTTTCCCCTTTCCCTTTCTCTTTGCCTTTCCCTTTCCCTTTCCCCTTTCCCTTTCTCTTTGCCTTTCCCTTTCCCCTTTG
>NW_020922362.1:0-501 GCF_003984885.1 Neopelma chrysocephalum
TGGCGGTGCCCATGCGGGTCCACGTGGGCGGCGGTCATCCGCGGGACAGGGGGGCAAATCTGCTGGGTTCCCCTCCCGGTCGCCGTAACGGAGCCCTGTGCGGTTATCCCATGAATGGGGATCTCGCATCGCAGGCTCCGTTCCCTCCCGACGGCCCGTGTCCCTCCGGCTCTGGGCTTCTGACTCCGTACTTAAATCACGAACGCTTCCCATTCCCCCCCCCCGCCGGACTTTGGGCGTTAGTGTCCCTACGCCTAAAAGTTGGGCGGCTGTTGTGAGCAGTATTATTCGGGGGGTGCGTGTCGGTGTTATACGCTTGTGTGGTGCGCTCGTGGACTCTGTGCAGTGCAGACATTATTATCTGCCACGCTGGGAAAGCTCTGATAGCTTGGGGGTCTCCCCCCTCGGCTGTGAGCTTTATGACTTTCCCCAGTTCTTCCCATATGGGTATGTGTAGGGCTTTTGCCAGCTGCAGTTCGGGGACAGCTGTCTGAGTAAAGC
>NW_020922363.1:0-1053 GCF_003984885.1 Neopelma chrysocephalum
AAAAAAAAAAGGAATAAGTCAATCACAGACCCTCTTGGTGGGAAGGGGGAGTGGGGGGGACTGGGAAGGGGGGCCACTGGCGGCGATGAGCTCAGGGTGTGGGTGCGTGTGTGGGTGCCAGGGGGGGCTTTGGGGTCCTCTCCCCCCCCAATCCCCTGCGTTTGTCCCCCCCCTCCTCAAGAATTCGGCAACTTCTGTACAGCTTCGTGCAAAAAACGAGAAAACACACACACAAAAAGAGGAAAACCACTCTGAAGTGGATAAAAAAGGCAAAATTAAAAAAAAAAAAGGGAAAAATACCCCAAATTGGTCAGAACAGCCCCTCCTTTCCCCCCCCCCCCCAGCTGCCCTGCGCAGTGTTTGTGCTGCCCTGGCCGGAGGGGCCCCCCCAATGAGCCCCCCCCTCCCGGCTCCCCCCCTGCTTTGCCCCTCAAACGGTCTTTTTGTGTTATTTAGGAAGGAATTTTTAATAGGCACTTTTTTTATATTAAAAAGAAACCTATATATTGAGCGATGCCCGCTGCTTTCTTGCTTCTCTTTTTTTTTTTTTTCGGGGGGGGGCACGGCCTGGCTCTGCCACGGCGGGGAGGGGGCTGCTGGAGGGATGCCGACCCTCCCTGAATTTAGGGAGGATCCCAGGATCTGGCTTTAAGGTGGGAATTGCAGCAAGAAAGCTGAGTTTTGGTACTAATTAGGGATGTGGTGTGACACCGGGGGGGGCCTCTCTGCTGCTTCCCTGGGGGTGGGGCGGCAGCAGGGGGTCCCGGGGGGACAATGCCAAGGGGCTGGTGGCACCTTGGGTGGCACCTCGGCTTTCCAGGCAGGATGATTGCCCACCCCTCCCTGGCACCAATGCGGCGTGGTGGTGGGGGGGGGCACGGGGATGCAGGCGCTGATGGATGGGAGAAGCATCAACACCAGAAAGGAGCGGGGAAAAAAAAAAGAAAAGGAGCAAAATAAAGACGAAACAAATAAAATTCAAAACCCCAGCAACTTCCAGCCTGGGAAAACGAAGGCGGCAGCATCCTCCGGGCGAGGAGAGGGGAGGGGGGG
>NW_020922364.1:0-360 GCF_003984885.1 Neopelma chrysocephalum
TTTTGGGGGGTCTCAGTGGATTTGGGGGGGTCTCAGGGGTCTCTCATTATTTTTGGGGGGTCCCAAAGGATCTTGGGGGGTCTCTCATTATTTTTGGGGTGTCTCAGGGGTCCCATTTGACCCCCCACCCCCCAAATTTCCCCCCCCAGAGCTGTTGGTGGTCACGGTGGCCACCGAGGCCACCGACGGCTACAGGAGGTTCCTCAGCTCTGCACAGAGATTTAATTACTCTGTCATGGTAATTAATTAGTTAATTAGGGTTAATTAGGGGGCCGGGGGGTCACAGGAGGGTCCTGAGGTTCCTTTTCCCCCTTTTTTTCCCGATTTCCCTCATTTTTTCCCCAATTTTCTCCCATTTTC
>NW_020922364.1:370-4129 GCF_003984885.1 Neopelma chrysocephalum
TTTTTTCCCGATTTCCCTCATTTTTTCCCCAATTTTCTCCCATTTTCTTTCATTTCCTCCCCAATTTTAGCCGTAATTAAGAGGTTAATTAGGGGTCATTAGGGGGGTTCTGGGTGGTCCAGGAGCTTAATTACTCTGTGCTGGTAATTAATGGGCTAGTTAGGGGTAATTAGGGGGTCACAGGAGGGTCCTGAAGTTCCTTTTCCCCCTTTTTTTCCCGATTTCCCCCATTTTTTCCCTGATTTTCCCCCATTTTCCCTCATTTCCTCCCCAATTTTAGCCATAATTAAGAGGTTAATTAGGGGTAATTAAGGGGGTTCTGGGTGGTCCAGGAGGGTCCTGAAGTCCCTTTTTTCCCTGTTTTCTCAAATTTCTGCCATTTCCCCCTATTTTCCTTCATTTCCCCCTCATTTTTCCCCATTTTCCCCCGTTATTCCTCATTTTTCCTCCATTATTTCCCGTTTCCCCCATTTTTCCCCATTTCCCACCGTTATTTCCGATTATTTCCCATTTTCCCCTATTCTCTCCCATTATTTCCGATTTTTCCCCTTATTTCCCATTTTTTTCTCCAATTTTCCCCCATTATTCCCCATTTTCCCCCCATTTTTCTCCATTATTTCCCATTTTCCCCTCATTATTTCTCATTTTTCCCTATTTTTTCTGCATTGTTCCCTATTTTTCCCCTATTATTTTTAAGTATTCCCCATTATTCCCCATTTTCCCCCCATTTTTCTCCATTATTTCCTGTTATTTCTCATTTACCCCTTTTCCTCTCATTATTCCCATTTTCTCCCATTATTTCCCATTTTTTCTCCATTATTTCCCATTATTTCCTATTTCCCCCATTATTTCTCCATTATTTCTCCATTATTGCTCATTTTTTCCCGTTTTTCCCACTATTTCCCATTTTCTCCCATTTTCCCTATTTTTTCTCCATTATTCCCAATTTTTCCCCCTTTCCCCCCCATTTTCACCTATTTCTCTCCCAATATTTTTATTATTCTCCATTTTTCCCTCATTACTTCTCATTTTTCTCTATTATTTCCCACTTTCCTCTGTTTTTCCTCCATTATTCCCCATTTTTCCCTATTATTCCCCATTTCCCCCCATTATTTCCTGTTTTTCCCTATTTTTTTTCCACTATTCCCCGTTTATTCCTGTTATTTCTTATTTTCCCCGTTATTTCCCATTTTTTCTCATTTTCCCTATTTTTCTCCATTATTTCTCATTTTTCCCCATTTTTCCCATTATTCTCTATTCTCCCCCGTTATTTCTAATTATTCCCCTTTATTTTACATTTTCCTCCTATTTTCTCCTTTTATTTCCCATTTTTTCCCATTATTTCATATTTTTTCCCATTTTCCCCCCTTATTTTTCATTTTTCTCTATTTTTTCTCCATTATTCCTCATTTTTCTTTTTAATTCCAAGTATTCCTAATTTTCCCCCCTTCCCCATTTCCCCCATTATTCCTGATTTCCCCCCATTTCTCTCCCATTTTCACCAATTTCTCTCCCATTATTTCCCGTTTTTTCCCATTTTCCCTCATTTTCCCCATAATTTCCCATTATTTCCCATTTCCCCAATTTCCCCCATTATTCCCCATTATTTCTCATTTTTCCCCATTATTCCCCATTATTCCCCATTTCCCTTATTTTCCTCCCATTATTTCTCATTTCCCCCATTTTTTTCTATTATTTCCCATTATTTCTCGTTTCTCTCCCATTTTCTCCCATTATTTCCCATTTTTCCCCCATTTTTTCTCCATTATTGCTCATTTTTTCCCACTTGTTTACCATTTTTCCCATTATTTCCCAGTATTTCTCATTCCCCCCATTTTTTATCATTATTCCCCATTATTTCCTTTTTCCCTCTTATTTTCTGCTATTATTTCCACGTTATTTCCCATTTTCCCCCCATTTTTTCTCCATTATTGCTCATTTTTTCCCATTTATTTACCATTTTTCCCATTATTTCCCAATATTTCTCATTCCCCCCATTTTTTCTATTATTCCCCATTATTTCCCTTTTCCCCCTTATTTTCTCCTATTATTTCCACATTATTTCTTATTTTCCCCCCTTTTTTCTCCGTTATTGCTCATTTTTACCATTACTTCCTATTATTTCCTATTTCTCCTTTATTCCCCATTTTTCTCCATTTTTTGCATTATTTTTCGTTATTCTCCATTTTCCTCCTATTTCCCCCGTTTTTCTCTATTATTCCCCATTTCCCTCATTATTCCCCATTTTCTTCCTATTATTCCCTATTTTTCCTGCATTTCTCCCCATTTTTCTCTCAGTATTTCTCATTTTTCCCATTTTTTCTCCATTTTTTTTCCGTTTTTCCTCATTTTTTCCCCCGTTTTTCTCCATTTTTTTTGCATTTTTTCCCATTTTTTTCCCATTATTCCCACTTTTCCCATTTTTCTGTGTTTTCCAGACCCTTGACCTGGGCCAGCCGTGGCGGGGGGGGACATTTCCCCTCTTAATTCCCATTTCCCCCCCCTTTTTTCCTCCTTTTCCCCCCGTTTTTCTCCATTTTTTCTCCATTTTTTCCCCCCTTATTTTCCCTTCATTATTTCCATATTTTTTCCTCGTTTTTTCTTCATTTTTTTCTGCATTTTTTTTCCATTTTCCCCCTTATTTTCCCTTCATTATTTCTCATTTTTCTCCATTTTTTCCCCATTTTTTCCCCATTTTTTTCTCCATTTTTTCTCCATTTTTTCTCCATTTTTCTCTGTTTTTCCCTCTTATTTTCCCTTAATTATTTCCATATTTTTCCCCATCATTTCCCCATTTTCTCCTCGTTTTTTTCTCCTTATTTTCTCTTCATTTTTTTCGTTTTTCCATATTTTTTCTCCATTTTTTTCCTCTTATTTTCCCTACATTATTTCTCATTTTTCTCCTTTTTTCCCATTTTTTTCCTTATTTTCCCCTTTCCCCCCCATTTTTCTCCTATTATTTGTCATTTTTCCCCATTTCCCCCCCTTTTTTCCTCATTTTTCCCCCCGTTTTTCTCCATTTTTTCTCCATTTTTCCTCCTTATTTTCTCTTCATTATTTTTTATTTTCCCCCTTTTTTTCTCCATTTTTTCTTCATTTTTCCCTTTATTTTCCTTTCATTATTTCCATATTTTTCCCCACTTTTCCTCCCTTTCCTCCTCCTTATTTTCCCTTCATTATTTCTCATTTTGCCCCATTTTTTCTCCTTTTTTTCTCTGTTTTCCCCCCCATTTTTCCTTTCATTATTTCCATATTTTTTCCCCATTTTTCCTCCATTTTTCCCCCTTATTTTCCTTTTATTATTTCTCGTTTTTCCCCATTTTTCCCCATTTTTTTCCCCATTTTTTTCCCCATTTTTCCTCCTTTTCCCCCCCTTTATTTTCCCTTCATTATTTCTCATTTTTCCCATTTTTTCTCCATTTTTTCTCCGTTTTTCTCCATTTTTTTTGCGTTTTTCCCCAGGTTTTTTTTACTATTATTCCCATAATTCCCACTTTTCCCACTTTTCCATGTTTTCCAGCCCCTGGCTCTGGATGAGCCGTGGCGTGGGGGGGGACATTTCCCCTCTTAATTCCCGTTTTTCCCCCCTTTTTTCCTCATTTTCCCCCCGTTTTTCTCCATTTTTTTTGCGTTTTTCTCCATTTTTTTTGCTTTTTTTCCCTTTTTTTTCCCACTTTTCCCGTTATTCCCATTTTTCCAGACCCTTGGCCTGGGTGAGCCGTGGCGTGGGGGGGACATTTCCCGCAGTCCCGGGGGGGG
>NW_020922365.1:0-1332 GCF_003984885.1 Neopelma chrysocephalum
TTTCACCACCCTCACTGTAAAAAATTCTTGGTTATATCTACTTCAAATCTGCCATTTTTTAGTTTAAAATCATTTGTCCTATCACACCATATCTAGGCCCTACAAAATGTTTTTCTCTATATTTCTTAGAAGCCTCTGTGGTGGTGCATCCTCCCCCCGTTCTCCTCAGGCCTGGTCGATGACCTCAGGAGCTCCTGACAAGCCTTGACCAAACCAGCTGAGCAATGAAGAGCCCCTGGACTGGACCTGGGGTGTGGTGAAGTGTCCCTGGACTGGACCAGGTGCTCCTGGATGATACAGGTGGGAACAATCCAGAGTGGAACGGTTGGGGAACACAGGATAATCAGTCATCCCATGAAAGCCTTGGAATATTCTCTGCCTGAATCACAGCCCTAATGGAACAGTTTGGATGCAATTCCCAAATATTTTGGAAACTCCAGTCATTCCTGATACCAGGATGGAAATTCAGCAGATAACTAAAGCCAGTCCCCTTGGGAGCCCACAACCAGCGGGGCTGAGGGAGGCCCTGGCAGCTCCCCAGCACCTCCCTCTCAGTGGGACACCTCTGGCAGCCTCTCCCAGCTCGGGAACCCTCCAGTTTGCAACACTCCAAAAACCAGCGCTGATGCCCAGCACAATTCTGATCCCCCTCAACAAACACTCCTCCAGCTGTGACCCTTGTTTGTTGGCAAACACAAAGAGATTTGGGGGAGTGTTTCCCTGACAACAAGGAGAATTTGGGAGAGGGACCTTTCCACACCCAGCTATTGATGTGTCCACACATCTCTGCCTGGGTGTGGGTGTGAATTGACTGTGGTGGGAATGTTGTTCTTGTGAATCTATAATTCAGCCACTGTTAAAATTGTAGCAAATGCTATTGAATCACTTGATAACTGTTAAACTGGTCAATGATTAAATGCTACTAATGTCTTTTGCCCCCTTGTCTTTGGATCCAAATCCTTTGCACCCTGACTCTCTTGCATCGCAAGGCTCTGCGTAAATCATTCCCTTTCATCAAAAAATATATATTTTTCATGATGTCCACTTCAAAATCTTCCTCCTTAGCTAAACTACAAAACAACTTCAATTAGCTTTTCAAGTCTTGAAGACTCGAAAACAATTAAAGGAAGGGAAATAATTTGTTTTTCAGTGTTTTAATGGGTCCCACAGTGTGTTTGGAGTTGCATCAGCTGTCAGTCCAAGATGGGCCATGTCAGAACTGGTGAGGTTGGGGGGTGAGGAGCAAGGTTGATCATCCAGGGTCACTGTGGATCTCCTGAGGAGACACTCAGCATCAAGATCACTTGGAGAACACCTCTATCACCTCTTCTC
>NW_020922366.1:0-475 GCF_003984885.1 Neopelma chrysocephalum
CTGTGTGCTTTATTGGCCTTGGTGACCGTGGTGGTATCACATGTGGTTTCTTCTCTGTCCTCATCTTCTGACATTTTCCTCTACAGAAGATGTGAGGCAGGGTGACAGTTTGGACTTGTGGTTTAATGTATTTTCAATTTCCATAATGTAATTTCTCCATTTTTGTTGGCCTAGTAGTGTCATTTTGAAAACTGGGAAGGTTTTGTTTTGGGTCCTTTGTTATTGATTTTGAAGCTATTTTGTTTTGTTTTCCCCACAGTTTTTATTAGCTGTAGTTGTGAACTTGTGTTTGTGTCTTGACAGGAGGTTTGGTGCACACCCATTGTTTTGATTTTTTCCCCCAATATTTACATTACCCTTTCAGGTTTCGTGGAAATGCTATTTTCAGAAGAACACAATAATCCCTCAGCCAATTTCTCCTACCCAGGGGATGGAATGGACTGCATTGCTGTGCTCCTCAGCATCTGGGTTGTTC
>NW_020922367.1:0-1705 GCF_003984885.1 Neopelma chrysocephalum
TGTGTTTTCGGTCAGAGGGTCCAGGAGGGGCTCCTTAGGTGAGATGGAAGGTTGGGGACATCAGGGATGGGGTTTGGGGAAAGTGGAATTGGGGGATTCAAGGGGGGATTTGGGGCCATGGGGTGGCCCTGGGGACACTGGAGACACCAAGGGGGTCTCGAGGTGTCAAGTGGGGAATTGGGGAACACCAAGAAGGTCTTGGGGACACCAGGGCTGTCTCAGGACTCACCTGCTCGTGGTGTTGCCCATCCTTTCCTCCCCCAGGCCCCATTAACCCCCCAAATGTCCCTTAAACCCCATTTTCCCTTTAATGCCCTCCCCCCCACACATCCCTTTGACACCCAAGACCCCTTTTAACTCCCCCAAATGCACCCAAAGCCCCCTAAAAACCCCTAAATCCCGATCTAACCCCCCCCAAATCTCTCCCAGTCCCCCCTCAAATCCCTTCCAACCCCCCCCAAAGAGGGATCACCTGGCACCCTGGGACAGGAACACAGTGGGCTGTACTGGGGGCACTGGGCTGTACTGGGAGGGCACTGGGTGGGGGGGGGCTCAGGTGTCTCAGGACAATGTGGCCCAGCTCCAGGAGAGATCCAGGGAGCAGTGAGGAGGTACTGGTCTGTCCTGGTCTGTCCTGTTTGTACCCCCAATCCCCAAAGCCCCTCCCCAGCTCCCCCAGGACCCTCCCGTACCCCAAAGCCCCCCAGGCCTCCCCAGGCCTCTGACTTGGTCCTGCTGCCCCTTGAGCATCTGCAGCTGCTGCAGAACCAGGCATTTCATCAGCAAATGTGCAGGTGACACCAAGCTGGGGGTGTGTTGATGTGCTGGAAGGCAGGAGGGCTCTGCAGAGGGACCTGGCCAAGCTGGATCCATGGGCTGATTGCAAGGGGATGAGGTTCAAGCAGGCCAAGGGCCCTTTGGCCACAAGAAGCCCCGTCAGCCCCCCGGACTGGGGCCAGAATGGCTGGAGAGCAGCCAGGCAGAAAGGGAGCTGGGAGTGTGGATTGCCAGGAAGGTGAACAGGAGACAGTGTGGCCAGGTGGCCAAGAGGGCCAGTGGATGGTGGCCTGGGTGAGGAAGAGTGTGGCAGCAGGAGCCTGCAAGGAGGAGCAGAGACAGCCCTGGCAGTGTGGGAGGCCAGGTTTTCCCTGTGCCTTCCCCTGCAGGCCCTGGCTGTCCCTGCTGGGCCCCTGTCCATCCCCATCAGGTCCCTGCACACCTACTCTCCAGAGCTTGACTCACTGCAGACTTTGCAGGGAAATCTGTGCTGGCAGCTGCATCCTGAGCCTGAGGGCAGTTTGTATCCCCAAGTGCTGATCCAGCCTGGGGACCCAAGGGATCCTCTGCCATTCCATCCATGCAGCAGGAGTCACCCTCCTGCCCTTGACTCCCTGCAGAGGAACAAGTTCCATCTCTCTGTCTGGGAGAAGCCAGATGCTGCCCCTGGGCCATCAGAAGTGGTGCTGAAGCCTCTTTCAGCCCATCCCCGGGTGCAGTTTTCTCATCCCCTCACTGAGTGCCTGCTCCCCCAGCTGGCACTGACCAACCAGGGTGTTTGGCACACGTGGTTTGGTGGTTTGGAGAAACAGCCTCGGACTGTCAGGGGGCCAGAGAACCTCGAGTAACAGCCCCGGAGAGTTTTAAGTGACACTACATTAATACAGCTTTTGATTAGTATACAGCTTTTGATTAGTATACAGCTTTT
>NW_020922367.1:1715-11845 GCF_003984885.1 Neopelma chrysocephalum
TAGTATACAGCTTTTGATTAGTATACAGCTTTTGATTAGTATACAGCAACTCAATCAAGTGCTCATGAAATGACCTCACTCCCCTCATCCTCCCAATTAAAGACCATTTTTTGTGGCTGAATCTTCGTATTTTGGACTATTTTTGGCTTAATCCTAACTTTTTGCAGTTCATAGGGTGTTTTCATCTTGCTGTTTCTGAGGGGATTTTTTGCCTGAATCTTGATGCTTTGGGCTTTTCTGGGCTGAATCTTGGTGTTTTGGAGGTTTTTATGGTCACAGGATGCCCGGTGAGTTCTAGAGATGGACTTGGGCAGGAGGAACCCCCAAGCCAACGCGCTCAGCCCTTGTTTTTCTCCCCCATCAGGATTTGTCCTTCCCAAAGCTTGGGTGGATGGAGGAGGAGGCTGCGAGGAAGAGGAAGATGCCTTGGGCCCCCCAGGCAGGTGAGGAGGAAGTCAGTGGCCCTTTGGGCCGGTGTTGTGCTGGCTCTGGCAGCCAAGCATGGCCCCCGGCTGCAGGACAACCCCGCTACCGCCGCCGTCCTGCCGGGGCCGGAGTTGGGGGGATGTCCTTGGCCTTCCCTGTGGGCCGGAGGCAAATCCCCTCCCTGTCCTTCTTGCTTCCTGCCCCAGGCCCCGAGCTGAGGACGGAGAGCCCGGAGGACAAATCCCCCCCGGCAGACCCTGGTGGGAGAGGCCGTTTTGAAGGGCTCCACGGCGCAGGAAGGCAGCGGGGAGGAAAAGGCCCAGAGATCCCCCCGCAGGAGGGGCTCCAAAGGCAGCCCAGGGTGCTCTGAGGAGGAAAGACCCAGTGTGTGCCGGGAAGGTGGCCAGAGCTTGAGGCGGAGCTCCGAGCTCGTGGTCCCTGAGCAGCCTCCCAGCAGGCAGAAGCCCTTCAGGTGCTTGGAATGTGGGAAGAGCTTCAGGACAAGCACCAGCCTCTTCACCCACCAGCACATCCACACTGGGGAACGGCCCTACACGTGTAGGGAATGTGGGAAGAGCTTCAGTGACAGATCCAACCTGATCAAACACCAGCGCATCCACACCGGGGAACGGCCCTACAAGTGCTTGGAATGTGGGAAGAGGTTTCAGACCAGCTCAGATCTCCTGAAGCACCAGCAGAAGCACACAGATGAGAGGCCCTTCCGCTGCACCGACTGCGGGAAGGGCTTCAAGCAGAACTCCACCCTCATCACCCACCGGGGCATCCACACCGGGAAGAGGCCCTATAAGTGTGGGGAGTGTGGGAAGAGCTTCATCCACAGCTCTGCCTCGACCAGGCACCAACGGACCCACCACTAAGAGAAGCCCTACCAGTGCCCCGACTGCGGGAAGAGCTTCGGCCATTGCTTCCACCCCCAATGAAGCCCCTGATGATGAGGCAACCCCTGGAGTCCAGTGACTGTCAGTCCATCCCTTTCGACCGCAACGGGCCAGTCCCCTTTCCCAGGGGCATGTTCTTCCAACAGAACCCTTCTTGGGGGGTGTGTGGAGATTCCTGCTTTGGCTGGGGACCCTCCAAGGTCACTGCTGGAGGTTGAGAGCAGAGATTTCCCCACGAGTGTTGGTCTGGGGGAGTTCCATCCATCTCTATTTAAGAATTATTGCTTTTGTGCCAGCTTGAGTAGAATTGCTTCAACAATTACTTTAGTGTAGAGCAGTGTCCTATCTTATCCTGTACTCCTGGTAGTTTTAGTGTTTCTATTGTGCAGTAAATAATTCTGATGCAGATCTTTTGTCTGATCATTCGGAACCCAAAATAAATTCCTTTCTGTCAACAGATCTGATTTGCCATCATTAAACGTGGAGGACAAAAGTGTTTCAGTCGGACCTCTGTAATTCCTCTAAACTGAAACTGTTGTCATAATCCAAGGCTGAGTTTGGATCCAGCAGCCTCCAGCATCCCACAGTAAGTTGGGAGCTCAGGGGGGCCACCCCCCTTTGCCAAGCCCCATGTGTCCAAAGACCCCTATTGGACCGTTGGACCCAGCAGACCACCCCCCTTTTCCACCCTTCTCCCTGTTCCTCCCGCTTTCCCATTCTCCCCTCAATTCCCGGTTTCCCCTGCGAACAGTTTTGGGGTCCCAACACCTGCTTTTTGCCCCCTGTCCCGTGAGTGCTGAAGGAGAAAATGAGGCTGCACACACAGAGTTCCATTTCAGGACTAGTCTGCTGACATATTTCCATGTCCCCTTTTATTCCTCTTCTCTCATGAGCAGCACCCAGTGTTTGTCTTTTAGTCCACCGGAATTCCCAGCATTGCCCCAAAGCAGTGCCCTGATCCCACACATTCCCCTCGCTTCATGTGCTGGCTGTGTTCAGCCACCAGAGAAAAACACAGGCTGGTCATGCAGGCTGGTTCAAGTGCATTTCCACTTGGAGAAACAACCTTCTCTCTCTCCAAGCACTCAGCCAAGGTCCATCCTCCCTTTGGATTCCCATGAACTCAGGGCAGGTGCAGAGTGACTCCGCTTGGTCCCACCTCTGCCCCTGTTTTGTTTGGACACGCAGAGTTCACGGCCAAGAGGGCTGGACCTGGGCTTCTTGTCTTCGGGCTTGTCCCATGTGCTTCCAGAGGACTTGGAATATTGAAACCAGACAGATTCTGAAACACCTGCTCCTGGTGCTGTCACAGTGCCCATACACTGGCACTGCAGGCATGGCCTGCACTGAATGGCCAGTGCAGCAGGAGCCGTGGCTGCAGTAGCTGCCGTGATTGCTGCAGAGATGATCCAAGCAATCAGCCATCCACTGAGGATTTCTTGATTTCACAGTTTCCTTAATTCACTGTATCCTGCATCATCCTTCCAACTTCTGCTTAGGTTCACTGGGAGCCACAGTTCGGCTCTCCTGCCCATGGGAATTATTAATGATAGATGGAGGGTAGGTACGTTTTGATCTGTGATACAACTAAAATAACAAGGATTACTTACAGGGGTGTTAAAGGTATTGTCACTGACACAAATCACAACGTCAGGTGCAGCCAAGAAGGCATCTGAGTGACAGGGACACACCATGGCTGAGTCATTAAGCCAGTCAGTAATAGTAGACCCAGTGAATTCCCCCTAGAACAGTGTCTTTCCGATGGGACATCCGGGCAGGGCTTGCTCTGCTCAGCATTCCCTGCCTCCTCCCAGGATTCTTGAGGGACAGCCTCTGCATCTGCAGAATGGGATTGTGGGCCAGGTCCACTCAGGATAAGGTTCCATCAGAGGAGCTGGAAGCCAGCAGGGTCCTGTGGGAGACAGAACACAAGCACAGCCCTTCCCCACACTGAGCACTCGATAGGACCTTGTCATTAGGTGTCTTCTTGTGGGTTTTTGTTCAATACTTGTTGATTCAAATTCAAAAACCTAAGGGTAAGTACAGCTTTGTCTACTTGGGGTGTCACATTCTCCCTTTTTTGTTTTAAAAGTATGGTTTTTAATAGAGAGCACACATTTCTTGCACCTGGGATAGGCAGAAGTGATAAGACCACATTTCTGTCTTTTTGGTTTTCTGTCTTTTTTTTTTTTCTCTTTTTTCTTTCTTTTTACTCTTCTTTTTTCTTTTTCATTTTTTTTCTATTTTTTTTCTTTTTTCTCTTTTTTCTTTCCTTTTTTCTTTTTTCTTTTTTTCTGTTTTTACTTTTCTTATTTCTCTTTTTCTCCTTCTTCTCTTTTTTCTTCCTTTTTTTTTATTTTTTTTTTCTCTTACATTGTTTTCTAGCAGTTGTATTTTCAAGGAAGGTTTAAACACATATCAAAACAATCTCCATGTACATATCTTACAGCAACAGATAATCCAAAGCACTGTCCTGATCCCATGCATTCCCCTCCCCTCATGTGCTACCTGTGTTCAGCCACCAGAGAAAAACACAGGCTACCATGCAGACCCTTCCAAGTGGTTTTCCATCCAGCACTCTCTGGATGGAAAACACCAGTCAAGGCCAAAACACTCCTTTTGGATCCTGATTAACTGAATGCAGCTGCTGCTGCCTTAACTTGTTCCCACAAAAATTCTCAGGGTTCCTTTGCATCCAGGAGGCCCCACTTGTCCCAATGGACCCTGGATTCCATGAGCTTCCACAGTCTCCAAAGGTTCCTTTAGTTCCATGAGGCCCTGCAGTCCCAAAATGCCCTTTGGATTCTCGGAGATTTCCCATTGTCCCAGGGTCCCTTGTGCTTCAGAAGTAGCTGCAGTGGGACAGTGGCCCCTTGGTTCCGTGAGATCAGCAGTGTTCCAGGAATCCTTGGGTTCCAGGAGAGCCTGCAGTTTCACAAGGACCACTTGAATCCAGGAGGTTCTGCAGGGTCCCAATGGCCCCTGGATTCTGGGAGGTTCAGAAATATGTCAGGGCTGAGAAAATTTGGATTGTTGAGGCTGGAGAAGAGAAGGCTTTGGGCTGACCTAATTGTGGCCTTCCAGCGCCTGAAAGGAGCCAACAAGAAAGATGGAGAGAGACTTTGAACAAGGGTCTGGAGGGACAGGATGAGGGACAGTGGCTTCACACGGATAGAGGGAAGGGTTCCAGGAGAGAGTAGCAAGGAATTCTTGACTCTGAGGATGCTGAGATGCTCTTTAAGGCCCCTCCCAAGCCAAAACATTCCATGATTGTGGGACTGGTGGGTGAGGTGGTGGTCGGAGCCGTCTGGGGCACAGGGACAGAAAATGAGGGAGTTTTCCATTGTGGGGGAAGGAAGGAGGGGGCAGCAGAACTGACCCCTTGGACACCTGGCAGGCAGGCTTTGGCTGGAAGCTGGTGATGGGGAGCTGAGTGAAGCCCCCACAATGCAGGAGGAAATGGTCAGTGACCTGCTCTGCCAATGAGACCCCCCCCCAAGTGCCTGGCCCCACATGGGATGCAGCCAAGAGTCCTGAGGGAGCTGGAGAAAGAGCTGGCCAAGCCACTCTCACTCCTTCCCCAGCAGTGCTGCAGAACTACACAAGTCCCAGCTGACTGGCAACAAGCAAATGGGATGCCCATGCACAGGAAGGGCCAAAAGGAGGATCTGGGCAACTCCTGGCCTGTCCCATTGACCTCAGGACCAGGGAAGGGCATGGAGCAGGTTGTGGGCTCACAAGGTGACGGGCTTTAGTTATCTGCTGAATTTCTATCCTCATGTCAGTAATGACTGGAATTTTCAAAATATTTGGGAATTGTATCCAAACTGTTCCATTTGGGCTACAGTTCAGGTAGGGAAGCAATTGTCTCAAAGCCAGCAAAAAGAAACAATCCTGAAGCACAGATTGAGGTAACTCACCCCACAACCACAGGGGGTAGTTCTCTCTCTTTCTCTTGACCCCTGGGCAGTGACCATGAAGAGCTGTCCCTGCTTCATGGCAGAAGCTCCACACACTTCAAGGAAGTCTGTGGAAGAATCTGACACATCAAAGTTGGACGGGGCTTTTATAGTTATCAAGGGTTTGACTGCCAGACATATTTGCAGGCCAGGGAGCACCTTATCTGTCCAATCCTGCTTCAGAAAGCAGGATGTGTGTTTGAAGTTTCATGAAGCATTTTGGGTTTATCATAATTCAACATTAAAAACAGCACCTTGACACCAGCAGTAACTCACCACAGAGACCTTGCATTGTTTGCATTCTCTGACCACTTTTTAGGTATTAACAGAGGAGAGCATTCTGCCAGAAATGGCCCCTTGATTCCATGAGGTTGCAAAAACTGTCAGGGTTCCTTTGGTTCCATGAGGCCTCTCAGTGGCACAATGGACCCTTGCTTCCATGAGGTTCTGGAGTGTCACAATAGCCCTGATGATTTCATGAGTTTCCACTATGTCCTCAAGGCCCTGCAATGTCACAATGGCTCCATGATTCCACAATGTTCCAAAATACCCCAAGGTTCCCTTGGCTCCAAGAGGCTCCCCGATGTCCCACTGGCCCCTGGATTCCAGGAGGCCCTGCAGTGTCCCAGTGGCCACTCGGTTCCATGAGCTCCTGTTCCGGTTGAGCTCAATTTCCCCATCCCATCCTGTGCTCAGATCCCATGAGAACTGCAGAGAACCAAGCTGAGAACACGGCGGGCCCTGGTCCTCTTTGGTGCCCGGGGCTGCCCCGAGAGGGAGTCCCCGGCCGCTGCCCCCGGAGCCCCCGCGCCGTCCCCTGAGCGCCGCTGAGGCGGCAGCGCTGGAGCGGGGCCGTGTCTGCCCGGAGCCGCCGCTGCCACGAGGCTGCCGCCGCTGCCGCTTTTGGCCTGCGCTGCCCCTCAGCCGCCCGGCACCGGCTTCCCAACACTGCCGGCGCCTGGAAGCGGAGCCAGCGCTCCTGCAGCGCCTCGGAGTCGCTGCTCCGCCGCCACAGCGGCTGCCGCCGGCGTCTGTGCCCGGAGCCGCCGCTGCCACGGGGCTGCCGCACTCACCGCCGGGGTTGCCGCTCGCGCAGCCGCCGCTCTGCCCCGGCTGCACCGGGACCCGGCACCGCCTCTGGCCTGCGCTGCCGCCTCAGCGGCCACAGGGGACAGAGGGATGGGGGGACCTTTGCTCTGCAGCTGCTGGGGCCTTGCTTTGTTCTGCTTGGTTCTTGGCTTTAGGAAAATTGCTGTTCATTTTCATGCTCCACTGGAACACCTCAGGAATTCCAAAGGTTTCCTAATGCAGGGGGAGGGGTTTCTATGGCATCAGAGATCCCGCCCCTTGGGACACATTGTCAATAAACTATCCAGCTGACTTGGATGGGTTGGCTTGTGATGAGTCAATGCTTTTGAATGCTCTCTTCTCCTTGAATGTTGCCTTATAACCTTCTGCCAAGCTCCCTTATTTTCTAAAGTTTGCCAGTAAAAGTGTGGTTTTTGACCTCCTTAGAAAACGTGCAGTGTCTTCTCACTTGTGGTCTCTCTCAAGGTATTAAAAGAACTGAAGGCCCTTTTCAAATATCTGGAGGGCAGAAATTTTTGGTGCCTTTTATATTTTTCAAAGTAAAACTCCTTTGCTGAGCTTGTAGCTCAACCCAGGGGTCTTACAGTCACCATCCCTGGAAGTGTTCAAAAAACATTGAGCTGTGGCACTTGGGGAAAGAGTTTAGTGGTGAAGATGCCAGTGTTGGGTTAACGATTGCACTCCATGATCTCAGAGGTCTTTACCAACCATAACAATTCTGTGATTCTGTGATGACTCAACCACTTCCCTGGACATTCTGTTCCAATGCTTGATAACCCTTAGACATCCCTTTGATGCTGCAGTCAAGGAACAGACCAGTGATTTTCACAGTGTTCCTGGATCACAGGATGTCCAAAGCCAAGGACATTTCCATCAGCACCTTGTCCTTCCTGCAGATCAGAGTTACCTGAAGCCTCCAGGCCCTCCATAGTGGCAGAGACACCCCAGCCAGCAAAGTTCTGTCCTGCCAGGCTGCCCAGCCCAGCCCTGTGTCTCTCTGGCCCTGGGGACAGCAGGGTTTGCTCTCCTTGGGGCACCTCAGTCCCTCTGCCATTGGCATCTGCCCCCACCCCAGCAGGCTCTGGAGCAAAGCACGGCTGAGGTCCAGCACAGCTCTGCTCTGACAGAAAGAACCTGCAGTCAGGGAGAGGGAGAGGACAAAGTCTTGTTTAACCAGCCTGAGGAATAATGGGCTCAATAACCTCCTGTATTCCTGGGCACTTGAATGACCCTGTGCATCAGCTTTGGTAGCAGTGAGAGGGAGTGCAGGTTTCCCTTAGGGAAGAGGAGATCAAGAGTTGACTCTGTGTCAGAGAGAGCCAGTTTCAGGTGGCTCCAAAATGGACCAGCCAGTGCCCAAAGCTGAGCCAAAAAGCAATTCCAGAGGCACCTCTGTGATAACCCTTTGGAGAAAGGATAAAATCCAGGGTGCTGGAACCCAGGGAGGAGTGAGAGAAATGGGGGAGAAACAACCCTGCAGGCACTAAGGGGAGTGGAGAGGGAGGAGTGTGAGAGAGAGCCTTGGTGGGCACTTGGCAGCCAAAAGCCAACCCCCCAGCCCTGAGAGCCACAGCTCAGCCCAGCACAAAAGCTTCTTTAGGTCTGGAGGTTCTTTGCAGCAGCTTTTTAGCAGAGCTGCCAGATGGGCCATCAAAGGGGATGCTCAGCTGGGTCTGAAACCTGGGTGATCCTTGTCAGCCTTGGCTCCAGTAGAATGATGGAAGAGTATTGGTAGGAAGGTACCTTTGAAATACAGCTCCCTTGTAATGAGCAAAGACATCTTCTACTAGATCAGGTTGCCCAGAGCCCTGTCCAACCTGACCTTCAGTGTTTCCAGGGATGAGGCATCACCTCTCTGGGTAACCTGTGCCAGTGTTTCACCACCCTCAGTGTAAAAAATTCTTGGTTATGTCTAATTCAAATCTGCCCTCTTTTAGTTTAAAACCATCATGTCTTGTCTTATCACAGCTCTGTCTAGGCCCTACAAAAAGTTTGTTCCCATTTTTCTTAGAAGCCTCTGTGGTGGTGCATCCTCCCCTCATTCTACCCAGGCCTAGCTGATGATTATCACTTGTCTTATTACAACTAAGTCTGTGCCCATCCTTCTTGTAAGTATGATCTCAGGAGCTCCTGACAAGCCTTGACCAAACCAGCTGAGCAATGAAGAGCTCCTGGACTGTACCAGGGTGTGGTGAAGTGTCCCTGGACTGGACCAGGTGCTCCTGGATGATAAAGGTGGGAACAACTCAGAGTGGAACAGTTGGGGAACACAGGATAATCAATCATCCCATGAAAACCTTGAAACATTCTCTGCCTCAATTGTAGCCCAAATGGAACAGTTTGGATACAATTCCCAAATATTTTGGAAACTCCAGTCATTCCCGACACCAGGATAGAAATTCAGCAGATAACTAAAGCCGGTCCCCTTGTGAGCCCACAACCAGCGGGGCTGAGGGAGGCCCTGGCAGCTCCCCAGCACCTCCCTCTCAGTGGGACACCTCTGGCAGCCTCTCCCAGCTCGGGAACCCTCCAGTTTGCAACACTCCAAAGACCGGCGCTGATGCCCAGGACAATTCTGATCCCCCTCAACAAACACTCCTCCAGCTGTGACCCTTGTCTATTGGGAAACACAAAGGGATTTGTGGGAGTGTTTCCCTGACAACAAGGAGAATTTGGGAGAGGGACCTTTCCACACCCAGCTATTGATGTGTCCACACATCTCTGCCTGGGTGTGGGTGTGAATTGACTGTGGTGTGAATGTTGTTCTTGTGAATCTATAATTCAGTCACTGTTAAAATTCTTGCATCCCAAGGCTCTGTGTAAATCATTCTCTTTCATCAAAAAATACATATTTTTCATGACTTCCACTTTAAAATCTTCCTCCTTAGCTAAACTACAAAACAACTCCAATTAGCTGTAGTAGTCTTGATTATTTTAAGACAATTAAATGAAAGAAAATATTTTGCTTTTCAGTGTTTTAATGGGTCCCACAGTGTGTTTGGAGCTGCATCAGCTGTCAGTCCAAGATGGGCCATGTCAGAACTGGTGAGATTGGGGGGTGAGGAGCAAGGTTGATCATCCAGGGTCAGTGTGGATCTCCTGAGGAGACACTCAGCATCAAGATCACTTGGAGAACACCTCTATCACCTCTTCTCTGAACTAAAAATATCCATTATTGTATTAAAACAAAAAAGTACAAACTTTGAAGACTTGTTTTGAAATTGCCTTGAAGACAATTAAAGGAAGACAAAGAGATCCTGAAGGATTTCTGGAATTTAATGAGCCCCACGGTGTGTTTGCAGCCCAGCCCATGATCATGAGTTACTGAGAGAAGATGGAAGCAGCTGCTGAAGAAGTCAGAAGCCAAACTCCAAGTCCCTTGAAGCATTGCTGGGCCCCACTGAGGGCAGGCACTGACAAAGCCTCCCCAGGGACTCCTTGGAGCAGATCCTTGGAGGCCAGGAGTGCAGGCAGACAAAGGCTCTGGGCAGACCCCTGCAATGCTGAGCAAAGCCTGCCTTGGTTTTGTGGAGCACAAAGGCCAAGGCCTGAGCCCCAGGCCCTGGCCCAGCAGATCCTGTCCCTCCCGGCTGGCTCAGGGCTATTTGGGGGGCAGTGGGATGGGAGGAACAACAAAGGCCCAAAACTGGGCAACCCCTGCCAGGCTCCTAAGGGAGGGGCGAGGCAGAAACCAAGTGCAGAACCTGCAGGGCAAGTTGCTTGTGGTGGCCTGAGTGGCAGAGGCAGCTGCCAGAGG
>NW_020922368.1:0-789 GCF_003984885.1 Neopelma chrysocephalum
GGGGCTGCTTAGCAGTCCCTTTAAGTACAGTTTTTGAACACACGTAATCCACACGGATGGGACAGTTCAAACTCACACAGCAGAATTCTTACAGCTAATAGGTGCATTTTCTAAACTCTACTTTCTCACAACAACTTTGCTCTTTCTCAAAACAGCCCTGTGAGGTTCCCACAACAGTCCCGAGCACCTGCTCTTATTTTTCTCTCATGCTGATGTTTTTCCCAACCACTCTTGTTCAAAACAGGTCTCTGTTCTCATGAGACAATGTTCCTGTTCTCACGGGACAGCTTCTTCAGGATGCATCAGTATATTGTCAGGATCAGGGCCTCAGTCCTCTCTTTCAGTCCATCTCAGGGGTACACTTTGATCTGGTCAACATCGACTGCTTCGTCGATAAGTGCCAGGCTGCTGACAGGTTCTCTGTCAACCCCCGAGAATTCCCCCTCTTTTTTTATTTTATGCCGCAAAGATGGCTTTGACAGTCTGTTGCAGGGCCCTTTGCAACAGGCCAATCAAACAAGGCAGCAGCATTGGCAACCCCTGATCCAAAGCTAAAAAGAAAACACAGCATTCTACAATAAGGATAGACAACAACATTGCACCAAGAAACAATCCAAAGAGCTCGTCCACCATTCAAAACAAGGGTTCACTATAGTTCAAGAGATCCATGTAATAAATTCCCCCAAAGTCTCAACACTCCAATACAAAAGCATTGTTAAGTTTGCACACACATATATTGTAACATATGTATACCTACACAGTCTCTTTCTCTCATACAATCTCTCTTCA
>NW_020922369.1:0-1266 GCF_003984885.1 Neopelma chrysocephalum
TTGGGGGGCACTGGAATAAACTGGGAGGGACTGGGAGGGACTGGGAGAGACTGGGAGGGACTGGGAGGGGATTGGGGGGGGACTGGGAGGGGATTGGGAGGGACTGGGAGGGACTGGGAGGGAGCTGGGAGGGACTGGGAGGGACTGGGAGGGATTGGGAGGGACTGGGAGGGGCTGGTTGGTGTTACTGGTTTACACTGGTTTATACTGGTATTTACTGGTGTGTACTGGTCCGTACTGGTGCATACTGGTCTGTAGTGGTTTATACTGGTCCATACTGGTCCCTACTGGTCCTTACTGGTCCATAGTGGTCTGTACTGGTCCTTACTGGTCCTTACTGATTCATACTGGTCCGTACTGGTCTGTACTGGTCTGTAGTGGTTTATACCAATCCATACTGGTCCTTACTGGTCCTTACTGGTCTATACTGGTCTGTAGTGGTTTATACCAGTCCATACTGGTCTGTACTGGTCCATATGGGTCCCTACTGGTCTATGCTGCTCCATACTGGTCTGTAGTGGTTTATACTGGTCTATACTGATCCGTAGCGGTCCATACTGGTCCGTACCGGTCCTTACTGGTATGTACTGGTCTGTACTGGTCTGTACTGGTCCTTACTGGTCCATACTGGTCTGTACTGGGCAGGAGACGCTGGTGAACGGGGCGGGGCTTCTGCTGTCGCTGCTGCTGCTCCCCCTGCTGGACGGGAGGCCCGGGTGAGAGGGGGCGTGGCCTGGGGAGAGGGGGCGTGGCCTGGGGAAGGGGAGGGGCCTGGGGAAAGGGGGAGGGGCTTGAGGAAGGGGGCGTGGTCTCGGTAAAGGGGTGGGGCCAGGGGAAAGTGGGAGGAGTCTGGGCAAGGGGGAGGGGTCTGGGAATGGAGGGGGCGGGGCCAGAGCGTGTGGGCGGGGCTTTCTCAGGTGAGTGAGCGTGGCCTATGGGCTCATCCAGGTGAGTGGGCGTGGCCTGTGGGCTCATCCAGGCGAGTGGGCGTGGCCTCCTGACCCCGCCCAGGTGAGTGTTGGGGCCTCTCAGGTGAGGTGGGCGTGGCTTCTCTGAGGTGTTCAAGCAGGTGGGCGTGGCTTACCAGGCGGGGGCGTGGCCTAGTCCATCTCAGGTGAGTGGGCGTGGCCTCCTGGCCCCACCCAGGTGAGTTTTGGGACCTCCCAGATGAGTTTTAGACCCTCTCAGGTGAGGTGGGCGTGGCTTCTCTGGGGTGTTCGAGCAGGTGGGCGTGGCTTAGCAGTTGTGGGCGTGTCTCAGGTGAGT
>NW_020922369.1:1276-4303 GCF_003984885.1 Neopelma chrysocephalum
TGTGGGCGTGTCTCAGGTGAGTGGGCGTGGCCTCCTGACCCCACCCAAGTGCGTTTTAACCCCTCTCATGCGCGGTGGGCGTGGCTTTTATGGGTTTTTTCACCTTATGGGTGGAGTTTACTGAAACCGGGCGTGTCCTAAGTGGGCGTGGCCTGACTGGGCGTGGCCTAAGTGGGCGTGTCCCCCCCGCCAGCCTCACCTGGGCCGTCCTGGCGCTGCTCCTGGGCACCCACCTGGGCGCCAACCTGGGCGCCGTCGCCGCCCTCACCCTGCCCACCCTCAACAGGCCCCGCCTCCGCCTCGCCATTGGCTGGGCCCTGCGAGGGGGCGGGGCCAGGGACAGCGGAAGGGGCGTGGCCTTTCAATGGGGCGGGGCCAACGTGGAGGTGCCGCGGCCCGAGCAGGTGAACCCCAAGGAGCCCCTGCTGCCAGGTGAGGGGGTGATTTTGGGGCATTTTGGGTAATTTTGGGTAATTTGGGGTATTTTGGGTCATTTTGGGGTATTTTGGAGTCATTTGGGGTATTTTGGGGGCGTTTTGGGGTATTTGGGGTAATTTTGGGTATTTGGGTAATTTTGGGGAGTTTTGGGTTACTTTGGAGTCATTTTGGGTCATTTTGGGGTAATTCGGGTGATTTGGGGTATTTTGGGTCATTTTGGATAATTTTGGGGTATTTTGACTAATTTGGGGTAATTTGGGGTCATTTGGGGTCATTTGGGGTAATTTGGGGTCATTTGGGTGATTTCGGGTAATTTTGGGATCATTTGGGGTAATTTGGGGTATTTTGAGTAATTTTAGATGATTTGGGGGTATTTTGGGTCATTTTGGGTCATTTTGGGGTCATTTTGGGTAATTTGGGGTCTTTTTGGGTCGTTTTGGGGTAATTTGTGTAATTTGGGGTATTTTGGGTCATTTTGGGGTATTTCGAGTAATTTTGGGTTATTTTGGGAAATTTGGGAGATCTCAGGTCATTTGGGGTATTTTGGGTAATTTGGGGTATTTTGGGTAATTTTGGGGCATTTTGGGTAATTTTGGGTTATTTGGGGTATTTTGGGGTAATTTCGGGGCATTTTGGGGTATTTTGGGTAATTTGGGGTATTTGGGGGCATTTTGGGTAATTTGGGGTCATTTGGGGTCATTTGGGGTAATCTGGGGTATTTTTGGTAATTTGGAGTATTTCGGATAGTTTTGGGTCATTTTGGGGTCATTTGGAGTCTTTTGGGGTTGTTTGGGGTATTTTGGGCAATTTGGGGCCATTTTGGAGCCGTTTTGGTTAATTTGGGGTCATTTGGGGTATTTTGGGTCATTTTGGGTAATTTTGTGGCATTTTGGGTAATTTGGGGTAATTTTGGGGCATTTTGAGTAATTTGGGGTCATTTGGGATATTTTGGATAATTTTGGGTGATTTGGACCCATTTTGGGGTCATTTGGGGTAGTTTTCGGTAATTTCGGGTCATTTTGGCTAATTTGGGGTGTTTTGGGTAATTTTGGGGCATTTTGGATAATTTTGGGTGATTTGGGGTGATTTTGGGGTCATTTGGGGGCATTTTGGGGTAATTTTGAGATATTTTGGGGTCATTTAGGTCATTTTGGGGAATTTTGGGTCATTTTTTGGCCATTTTGGTGTAATTCGGGGTGATTTTGGGTGAATTTGGGGTGATTTTGGGTCAATTTGGGGCAATTTGGGGTGATTTTGGGTCAATTTGGCCTGATTTGGGTGAATTTGGGGTGATTTTGGGCGCCCTGTCCCCTCCCCCAGGGTTCAGCACCCGCCTCCACCTTCACCTGGGAGCCCCCCTGGAGCAGCTCGTCACCAGGTGACCAAAAATTCGGGAACATTCCAGAATATTTGGGGGGATTTGGGGGGAATTTGGGGAATTTGCGAAATTTCGGGGAAGTTCTGAAAGAATTTGGGGCATTTTGGGGGATTTTTGGGGGGAATTTGGAGGAATTTGGGGAAACTTAGAAGAATTTGGGGGGAATTTGGGAGAAGTTTTGAAAGAATTTGGGGCATTTGGGGGGATTTTGGAGAAATTTGGGGGAATTTGGGGAGAATTTGGGGGCTTTTGGGACATTTTGTGTCAGTTTTGGGTCGTATTGGGTCATTTTTGGGTAATTTTTTGCCATTTTGTGTCACTTTGGGTCATTTTTTGCCAAGTTTCGTCATGTTATGTCATTCTGGATCATTTTTGTGTCATTTTTTCTCTTTTTTTTAATATTTCCTCATTTTTCCCTCTTTTTGCCATTTTTCTTTATTTTTTCCTCCTTTTCTCTCCTTTTTCCTCATTTTTCTCTTTTTTTCTGATTTTTTCTTATTTTCTCTCATTTTTTCTCAATTTTTTTTTTTTTTTTTTTTTTTTTTTTTCTTTTTTTTGTCCTTTTTTTAAATTTTTTTGTGATTTTCCCTCATTTCTTTCCACATTTTTTTTCTCATTTTTCCATCCTTTTTCCTCATTTTTTTCTTCTTTTTTCTCATTTTCCTCTCGTTTTCCTCATTTTTTTCTCTCATTTTTTTCCTCATTTTTTCTCCTTTTTCCTCATTTTTTTCTCTTTTTTTTCCTCATTTTTTTCTCATTTTTTTCTCATTTTTTCCTCATTTTCTCTCATTTTTCCTCATTTTTTTTCCTTGTTTTTTCCTCATTTTCCCTCGGTTTTTTTCTCATTTTTTTCTCCGTTTTTTTCTCATTTTTTCTCAATTTCCCTCATTTTTTTCTCTTTTCTTTTTCCTTATTTTTCCCTCATTTTTTCCCTCATTTTTTCCTCATTTTCCCTCATTTTTTCCTCATTTTTTCCTCATTTTTTTCCATTTTCCCTCATTTTCCCTCATTTTTTTCTCAATTTCTCTCTTTTTTTCCTCATTTTTTTCTCCTTTTTCCTCATTTTTCCTCCTTTTTTTCTCATTTTTTTCTCCTTTTCACCCCTTTTTTCCCTTTTTTTTTCCCGTTTTACTCATTTTTTCCCATTTTTCCCTCATTTTCCCTCCTTTTTTCCCCCAGCGAGGCCGAATTCCAGAAGGCTCTGGAATGTG
>NW_020922370.1:0-1466 GCF_003984885.1 Neopelma chrysocephalum
GGGGGGGACCCCAAAAACCCGAGGGGACCCCAAAACCCCGGTGGGGAGATCCCAAAGGGGAAAGGGGGACCCTGAAATCCCGGGGGAAGGGGGGGGAAACCCAAAGGGGAAAGGGGGACCCCAAATCCCTGGGGGGAGATCCCAAAGGGGAAAGGGGGACCCTAAAACCCCGGGGGGAACCCCAAAAACCCGAGGGGACCCCAAAACCCCGGGGGGGGACCCCAAAGGGGAAAGGGGGACCCCAAAACCCCGGGGAAAAGAGAGGGACCCCAAAACTCCCGGGATTGACCCTAAACAGGAATGGGAGGGACCCCAAAATCCCGGGAGAAACGGGGGGAGGGGGAAATCCCAAAGGGGAATTTTGGGGTCCCCAGAGGAGGAAGAAGAGGAGGAGGAGGAGGAGGAGGAAGAGACTCCAAACCCCCCGGGATTGACCCCAAACAGGAATGGGAGGGACCCCAAATTCCCGGGAGAAACGGGGGGGAGGGGGAAATCCCAAAGGGGAATTTTGGGGTTCCCAGAGGAGGAAGAAGAGGAGGAGGAAGAGGAGGAGGAGGAGGAGGAGGGCGAGGCCGAAGGGCGGGTCCCGGCGGAGGCGGAGCTGGAAATGCTGCGCCGGGAATTCGCCACCAGGATGTACCAAAAATTCCTGGACGGGCTCGAGCCCGACTTCGACTACAGGTGACCCCAAAAACCCGCCGGGGGGACCCCAAAAACATCGGGGGGACCCCAAAAACCCGGGGGAACCCAAAACCCCCGGGGAGGGACCCCAAAATTCCCGGGGGGACCCTAAAATCTTGGGGGGAAAGTGGGGAAACCCAAAGGATAAGAAGGGACCCCAAAACCCAGCAGGGGACCCCAAAAACATCGGGGGGGACACCACAAAATTAAGGGGGAACCCCAAAGGGGAAAAGGGGACCCCAAAACTCCGGGGGGACCCCAAGGATGAAAGGAGGCCCCCCAGGGGCCCCAAAAGCCCCCAAAATCGCAGCCAGGTGGAGGAAAACCCGGATCTGGACCCCAAAACCTTTAAGGGACCCCCCAAAATCCCCCAAAATCGCAGCCAGGTGGACGAAAACCCGGAGCTGGACCCCAAAATCCCGAGAGGACCCCAAAAACCCCCGGGGGAAGGGGAGGGACCCCAAAGGGGACCCAAAAATCCCCCAAAATCCCCCAAAATCGCAGCCAGGTGGACGAAAACCCGGATCTGGACAACCTGGACATCGTGGCCCGGGACGAGGAGGAGAAATATTTCGACGAGGAGGAGCCCAGCGAAGCCCCCCAGCTCCTCTAAACCCCCCAAAATCGAGGGGGGACCCCCAAAAACCCCCCTCGGAAATAAAGGAGACCCCAAAAAACCCCCCCGGCCTCGTTTTTGGGGGGGAAAAATGAAGCCCCCCCCTGCCCATCCCGGGGGTTTCCATGGAAACAGGGGGGGAAATTGTCATTTTGGGGGGTCCTGAGTC
>NW_020922371.1:0-977 GCF_003984885.1 Neopelma chrysocephalum
CCCCCCCTCCCTCACCCTGCCGCTTTCGCTCCCGCTCCACCATGACGTGCCGGTGCAGCGCCCGCGCCATGGCCGAGCTCAGCTTCGGCCGCTCCAGCAGCGCCGGCATCGTGAGGGGGCGACGCGGGGGCCGACGGGACCCCCCCCCTCCTCCTCCGGCCCCCCCGAGAGGGGAGCGGAGCCGCCCCCGAACCCGCCGAGAGACCGACGGACGGACGGACGGACGGGCGGGAGGAAGGATGGACGGAAGAAGCGGGGAGGCCGCGCTTCCGCTTCCGGGGCGAGGACACGCCCCCCACAGCCGGCGGGAACGAGGCTGGGCCGCGCCCACGCGGACGGGAACGAGGCTAAGCCACGCCCAGTGAGCGGGTTGTGAGGGGAAGCCGCGCCCCCCAGGTGGGAACGAGGCTAAGCCACGCCCATAGAGATGGAAATGAGGCTAAACCACGCCCATACAGGTGGGAATGAGATTAAACCACGCCCAGCGAGCGGGTTGTGAGGGGAAACCACGCCCCCCCAGGTGGGAACGAGGCTAAACCACGCCCATAGAGGTGGGAACGAGGCTAAGCCACGCCCAGCGAGAAGTTTGTGAGGGGAAACCACGCCCCCCAGGTGAGAACGAGGCTAAACCACGCCCAGAATGCGGGTTGTGAGGGGAAGCCACGCCCCTAGGTGGGAACGAGGCTAAACCACGCCCATAGAGGTGGGAACGAGGCAAAACCACGCCCAGCGGGCGGGTTATGAGGGGAAACCACGCCCCCCATGTGGGAACGAGGCTGGGCCACGCCCAGCGAGCGGGTTGTGAGGGGAAACCACGCCCCATAGAGGTGGGAACGAGGCTGGGCCACGCCCCCTGGGGCGGTTTGGACCCTCCCCCATCCCCCCTTGACCCTCCCCCGTCCCCCCAAAGGTCTCAATTCTGCCCCTCCCCCATCCCAGGGACCCCTCAAAAATTGGGGGGGGGATGTGACTCTCCT
>NW_020922372.1:0-343 GCF_003984885.1 Neopelma chrysocephalum
ATCCTCTCCGTGGGTGGCACTGGGGACACTGGGGACACTGGGGGGGGACATCGGGGACGTCGGGGGGGCACCGGGAGCCACCGCCGGGCTCGGTTGTGTCATTGGGATGGGGGGTTCCCATCGCCATCCTCATCCTCAGCACCACGGGGAGGGCATCAGGGCCACCCCCAGAGTGTCCCCAACCCCACAGTGACATCTTGGGGACATTGGGGACACTTTGGGGACATTGGGGACACTGGGGACATCGGGGGGGCACCGGGAGCCGCCGCCGGGCTCGGTTGTGTCATTGGGATGGGGGGTTCCCATCGCCATCCTCATCCTCAGCACCACGGGGAGGGCACCA
>NW_020922373.1:0-1482 GCF_003984885.1 Neopelma chrysocephalum
CCCCCCATTGTGTCCCAGTATCCCCCAGTAATCACCCAGTGCCCCACAAAGCCCCCCCAACTGTCTGCAGCGTGTCCCCAGATGCCCTTGGCCTTTCTGTGACCGTGGGGGTGGGGGCATTTTTGTCGTCAGAGGGGGCTCCTGGAGTGAGATGGAGGATTGAGGACATCAGGGATGGGGTTTGTGGACAGTGGAACTGGGGATGCCAAAGGGGGGAGTTGGGTATATGGGGAGGCCCTGGAAACATTGGAGACACCAGGGAGGTCTCGGGGTGTCAGGGGGGAACTGGGAACACCAAGAGGGTCTTGGGGACACCAGGGGGGTCTCAGGATTCATCTGCTCTTGGTGCAGCCCCTCCTTTCTCCCCTAGGCCCCTTTATCCCCCCCCAAATATCCCCTAACCCCCATTTTCCCTTTTATCCTCTCCCCCCACAGATCCCTTTGATGCCCCAATGCCCCCAAAACCTGTTTTATGTCCCCCAAATACACCGAAAGACCCCCAAATCCCCATGGAACCCCCCCAGATCCCTTCAAATCTCCTCCAGCCCTTCCAACCCCCCCCCAAAGAGGGATCACCCGGCACCCTGGGACAGGAACACAGTGGGCTGTACTGGGGGCACTGGGCTGTACTGGGAGGGCACTGGGGGGGGGCTCAGGTGTCTCACAACAAGGTGGCCCAGCTCCAGGAGAGATCTGGGGAACAGTGAGGAGGTACTAGTCTGTCCTGGTCTGTACCCCCAATCCCCAAAGCCCCTCCCCAGCTCCCCCAGGCCCCTCCCAGACCCTAAAGCCCCCCAGGCCCCTGAGTTGGTCCTGCTGCCCCTTGAGCATCTGCAGCTCCTGCAGAACCAGGCATTTCTTTGCTGCCCACAGGGTCGTTCCCACACCCAGAATGGAATCTGGAGGCACAGAATGTGCAAAGTGCTCTCATTTCCTACAGTGCAAAGGGGCTGCAGGGAATGATTTCCCTGCTCTTGCAGATCTGCCAAAACCTGCAGGGCACAGAAGTGGGAGCTTCAGGAATTTGCTGGCCTTGGGAGTGGAGCTAACAGGGTATTGAGAGGAACATATCCCTCAAATACAATCTCTCTGCATACACAATATCTATCTGGACAGACAGATAAAGCAATAATCAGATATATTCTGTATCATACATATGGCACATTTTCTATAGAATCCATCCTTAGCTATTGTATGATATATCTATAACATATTACAAATAATAAGCAATAATAAGGCAAGTGTCCTCCTTAGGGACACACACTTCAGAAGGGAACTTGCACTTGACCCCCCTCTCTCTTCAGCTTTGAGCCACCCGGTGCCACAGAGGGGGACAGAGCTCCTGTGGAACATTCTATTCCACTGACACAGAGCAAGGAATAAACCCAAACTATTGCCTGGGTTTGTTCCCTGGGAGTCTCTGCAGCCGCAAGCACAGCACCACACTGACTGCTCTGGGCTGTGCAGGCATTTGTGCTTCTG
>NW_020922374.1:0-460 GCF_003984885.1 Neopelma chrysocephalum
CCCTGTTCGGACCAGGGAGGGCGGGTGTCACAGCTCCGCGCTCATGTCCCGCCCGGGAGTTCTTCCGGGAGGCGGGGAGGGGGCGGGAGCGGCGGCGACCCTTTCGATGGGGCCGCGGTCGAGCGAGCTCTGTCCGCTCAGCCGCGGCGCGGAGCCGCCCCCCGCGTTCCCCTCAGGCGCCGGTCTCGGTGCCTTTGCTTCGGGATCCGGCGAAGCCGCGCCTGCGCTGCCGCGGCGCCCGCAGGCGCTGTTGGAAGGGCGGGTGGGAGGTCCGCGGTCCCGTCCCGTCCCGGGAGAAGGGGAGGGAGGCGGGGAGCGGGCGGGAGCGGAGCAGCCCCTGGGAGCGGGGCCTGAGGGGACAGCGGGGCTCTTGGGGACGGGCAGGGCGGGAACGGGCGGGCGGGGATTGGCGGGGCCGGGCGCTGCCGGGGGCTGGGATTGGCTGGGCTGGCCCGGGGGG
>NW_020922375.1:0-2878 GCF_003984885.1 Neopelma chrysocephalum
GGGGGGGCTCGGGGGGTCCCAGAAGGATGGAGGGGATTGGGTTAGGGGATCACAGGAGGGGTTGGGGGAGCTTTGGGGGTCCCAGAAGGATCAGGCAGGTGGGTTGAGGGGGACTGGGGGGTCCTGGGAGAGACTTGGCGTGGGTTGGGGGGGTCTGGAGGGCTCTGGGGATCCCAGAAGGATCAGGGGGAGGGTTGAGGGGGCTCTGGGGGTCCCAGAAGGATGTGGTTGCCAAGGGGATGTGGTTGCTAAGGAGGATGCAGTTGCCAAGGGGATGTGGTTGATATAGAAATGCAGTTGTCAAGGGGGATGCGGTTGCTAAAGAGGATGCGGTTGCTAAGGGCAATGTGGTTGCCAGGGTGATGGGGTTGCCAAGGGGATGTGGTTGATATGGAAATGCAGTTGTCAAGGAGGATGCAGTTGCTAAAGAGGATGCGGTTGCCAAGGGGATGTGGTTGCTAAGGAGGGGGTTACAGGGGGGGTTGGGGGCAGTCCCAGTTCCCCAGGGGGGGTCCCAGGGGGTGTCCCCCCCCACACACACACCCAGGATGTGGACGAAGGTTACTGGGGTTAATGGGAGGGCAGGGCTGGCGTTACTGGGGTTACTGGGGGAGAGCACTGTGGTTACAGGGGGTGTCAGGGGCTGTCCCAGTTCCCCTGGGGGGGTCCCACTGGGTGTCCCCCCCCATGACATAGATAAAGATTATTGGGAGGGAGGAATCGGGTTACTGGGATTACTGGGGTTACTGGGAAGGGAGAGTCCCAGTTACAGGGGGGGTCAGGAGCAGTCCCAGTTCCCCGTGGGGGGGTCCCAGGGGGTGTGTCCCCCCCCCTTACCCAGGACGTGGACGAAGGCGTTGGCCAGCAGCCGCCCGTGCCGGTTGGAGGCCTCGCACTGGGCCACCAGGGAGTCGTTGGGCTCCAGCCGGGACAGCACCAGGGCCCCCCCCCCGCAGCTCCCACCGACCCGAGGGGGGGAATTCTGCAGGGGGGGGACACGGAGGGGGGGGAATGAGGGACCCCCGGGGGGAATAAAACACTCTCGGGGGTAACAAAACATCCCCTGGAGTAACAAAACATCCAGGGGGGCAATGACACACCCCTGGGGACAATGAGATACTCCCGGGGGGAATAAAACACCCCCAGGGGTGACAAAAGATCCTCGGGGGCAAAGACACACCCAGGGGGGGTGATAAAACATCGAGGGGGGCAACAAAACATCGAGGGGGGCAACAAAACATCCAGGGGGTAATAAACCCCTCCCAGGGGCAACAAAACATCCCCGGGGTGATAAAACATCCTGGGGGGCAATAAAACACCCCCAGGGACAATGAGATACCCCCTGGGGGGAATAAAACACCTCTTCAGGGACCCCAAAAAATGCTCCGGGGACCCCAAAAAAACCCCAAGGGACCTCCCTCCCTTTCCCCTTCCTTCCCCCCACCCAGGGACCTTCCCAAGGACCCCAATAACCCCCGAGGAACCCCAACACCCTTCAAGGGACCCCAAAAAACCCTCCAGGGACCCCAAAAAGCCACTCAGGGACCCCCATAAGCCCTCCAGGGACCCCCAAAAAACCCCCGCAAGGGACCCCAACACCCCCCAAGGGACCCCAATTGCCCCCCGAGGGACCCCCCCTCACCAATAGGGGCCCCCCGGGGCCCCCCCCGACCCCATAGGGGCCCCCCCGCGCCCCCCCCCCGAGCCCCCCTACCCTCGAAGGGGACCCCGTTGAGGCTCCAGGTGATTTGGGGTCGGGGTTTGCCCCCCACCACACAGTCGAGCTTCGCCGTCTCCCCCGGCCCGAAGATCCCGCTCTGGGGGCGTCTCACCCAGTACGGGGCCGCTGGGGGGGACTGGGGGGGGTCAGGGAGCCCCGGCCGGGACCCCCACACCTGCCCCAGGGACCCCCAGTGCCCCCCAGACCTGCCCCATTGCCCCCCAGTATCACCCATGCCTGTCCCAGTGCCGTCCAGTGCCCCCAGACCCGCCCCAGTGCCCCCCAGTGCCCATCTCAGTGTCCCCCAGTGCCCCCCACACCTCCCAGTATCGCCCACTGCCCACCCCACCCCTCCCAGTACCTCCCACCCCCCTCCCACTATCTCCCAGTGTCCCCAACGCCCCTCCCAGTGTCCCCAACGCCCCTCCCAGGGCTCCCAACGCCCCTCCCAACCCCTCCCAGTCCCTCCCACCGCCCTTCCAACCCCTCCCAGTGTCCCCAACGCCCCTCCCAGCACCTCCCACCGCCCTCCCAGTGTCCCCAACGTTCCTCCCAGTGTCCCCAACGCCCCTCCCAGTGTCCCCAATGTTCCTCCCAGCCCCACCCAGTGCCTCCACCGCCCCTCCCAGTGTCCCCAACCCCCCTCCCACCCCCCTCCCAGTGTCCCCAACGCCCCTCCCAGCACCTCCCACCATCCTTCCAACCCCTCCCTGCACCTCCCAGCACCTCCCACCCCCCTCTCAGCACCTCCCAGCCCCTCCCAGTGCCCCCAACGCCCCGCCCAGCACCTCCCAGCCCCTCCCAGCCCCTCCCAGTCCCTCCCAGTCCCTCCCAGTGCCCGGCCCGGCCCCCGGCTCACCCTCGACGGTGACGATGTAGCTGCGGCGGGCGCGGCCGTGGCTGTTGGTGGCCGCGCACTCGTACTCGCCATCGTCCGCCTCCTCCACGTCCCGCAGCCGCAGCGTCTTGTTGAAGTTGTCGAAGGCGGCCCGGTCCGGGGGGAGCGGCCCGTTCAACCTCCGCCAGCTCACCCAGGGCGTGGGGCTGGGGGGGGACACATCGGGGGGGGTCAGGGAGCCCGGGACCACCTCCAGGATACCCCCCCGGGACCCCCGTTCAACCTCCGCCAGCTCACCCAGGGCGTGGGGCTGGGGGGGG
>NW_020922376.1:0-516 GCF_003984885.1 Neopelma chrysocephalum
GCAGGAAAGAAAGGCTCTAGCCTTTGTGAGTCAGGTGCAGTGTCAGGGCAGGGCTCCGGCAAGCTAACAAAACCCTTTCCACGCGAACAGAAAGTTTTGCTACCTGTACCTGACACCCAAAAGCTCTAGGTTTTCTTTCCGGGGGAAATGGCCCTAATTTTCTTACAAATTACAATCCCAAATACAAATTCCAATACTAAAACCAATACTAAACATCATACCTGTTCTCATTAAGAGTCCTCTTCTCCGTCAGGCTCTTCACCCACCTTGATTATAAGTGAGATGCAAACCGTATACTGCTGCTCCCAGAGCTTTTATACCCTCTGGGATTGGGCTCCCCCCTTTCCCCGGGGCCTCGTGGGAAGGGAGGTGGGCCCGGTCAGGGGTATATTAACCCCAGCCTTTGCTAAGGGGAGTCATCCAGCAGCCGAGCTTCAATGGGATAAGAGCTCTCCTGTTCTTTCATTGAATGGGACTTCTCAAGCTATTCCTGCTTTATTGAAGCATCAGCTTTGG
>NW_020922377.1:0-2370 GCF_003984885.1 Neopelma chrysocephalum
GGGCTGGGGTGCCAGCTTAGGAATTGCCCGGGGTGTTTTGAAGGCAGTGTGGGTGGAAAGCAGTGTCCAGGAGCCCCCTAAATGCCTGTGAAGGTACCCACTGACTTTTCAGATGTGCCACTTGAGTTTTCCTCTCATTCACCCAGATGTTCCATGCAATTACAGCTGCAGTCTTTGGCTGCAGGCAGTGACCCTGAGTGGTTTGCCTAAAGAGAAGGGAGACTCTTTCAGCTGTCCCCATCTATCTGGGTGACTTTGGTTAGGGTTTTTTTACCATGCCAGAGGGACAGGGTGTAAAGCAGAGCTGAACAGAACAGAGGCCAGAGGAGCAGAGCGAGAAGGTGGGTCATCACCTGACGTCAGCACAAAGCTGTGGCTTTTGGCTCCACGTTTACTTGATGTGTTAAGGATTTTCTTGTTTTGGTTTGTATTTTCTTTGTTTTCAGATGCAGAGCCCTGAGCCCAGGAGGCTCTAGGCACCAGAGGGGAGGTGATCCTGGTGAGTACGGGTGAGCAAGGTGAGCATCGACTCCAGGCCAGAACTAGCTGGTCTCTTACAGGTGTTGTGGTGAATGTGTGCACATGCTTTGTTTCTTGTGTTTTCCAGGGGGTCTGCCACCTTCTCACAGACAGTGCAATGCTTCGGGGACCCTGCCGGTAAGAGGTCACTGTGGAGGAGAGGTAGGTAGGAGGTACCCCAGGAAAGCCATCCTTTCAGGCAGTATCTCAGTATGTACATTTGCCTTTGGTTTTTTACTTTGCAGAGAATGTGTCCAGCCTCAGAGGGCCAGATCCACCTGTCAATTAGGTTTGATGGTCTTTAGCTGTCCTCATCAGTAATCTCCTAGTACTACAAGGCTCATCAATTAAGGCTTGACCTTTTCTGGTCCCAGGTGCTCTCTGACTGCCTTTGGCAAAGGAGGAGCATTCAGGTGGAGTCAGGGAGGTAGTGAGGAGGTGCTGGGGTCTCCCTTACTTTCAGAAACACCGTGTAACTTTTTTTCTCCCTCACCCAGGTACAGCACACGGTGACAGCAGCAGCCTTTGACTCAGGTTGGAGCCAGTGGCCCGAGAACCTCTCAGCTCAGGGGACGGTGAGTAGCCAATTGCGGGGTTGTTGCTCATGTGCTGCCGAACTCTTGCCTCAATTTCAGTTTTCTTTCTCATAGCTGACCGAGTCAGCGATCGCAGGACACTCTGAGACAGCCAGGTGGCCTTCCTTTTGCATCAAAGATGGATTCACATCCCCAGCTATGGGAAAGATAAGTGGAGGACTACCACCTGGAGAGGGGATGAGAGCTGGGTCCAGTGTTATGGTTAGGCGGGAGGGATTTTCAAATTAGCAGAGGGGAAAGGGTGTGCCCTAACAGGCCCTTGGCACACATAGGAGGAGCAGTTTACTTTTCTTCAGTGGAGTAGGTTGTGCAGGGCAGAGCTGTTCAGGTCTCCCAGTCCATCCGGCTGACTTTGGTAACTCATTTCTTTGCAGTGTCAGAGGGACCGGATGTAAAGCAGAGATAAACAGAATAGGCCGGAGGAGCACAGTGAGAAGGTGGGTTGTCATGTGAGGTCAGAGCCAAGACATGACTTTTGGGCCTAGGTTTACTTGATCATTTGGACGGTTTGGTGGTTTAGTTTTGTTATTTTGGTTTTTTTTGTTTGTTTGTTTGTTTCTTTTTTTTAAGATGTGGAGCCCCTGGCCCAGCAGACGATAGGCATCAGAGGGAAGGTGAGCCCAGTGAGCAAGGTGAGCAGTGACTGCAGGACAGAGCTAGATGCTCTTTTGCAGCTGGTGTAGTTTTGGTGAATCTGTGTACATACTTGGCTTTTTGTTTTACAGGCAGTGCACCGACTTGTAACGTGCAGTCCAACGTGACGGGGACCCTGCCTGTAAGAGGTCACGGTCAAGGGGTGTCAGACAGAAACTGCCATGGGAGCAGCACACTCTCGGACAGGATCTCAGTACTGGCATTTGCCTCTGGGTTTTTTTGCAGGAGATGTACGCAGCCTCACAGGGCCGGAGCCAACTCACAATGAGGTGATGGGCACGGTTCAGTCCTCTCGAGCTGTCCTTGTAGGTAATCTCCGAGTATTAAAAGGATCAGCATCCAAGCACTGAGCTTTTTTGGTTGCAGGTGCCATCCAGCTAACCTTTGGGAGCAGATGAGCATTTGAGGTGAGTTGGGGAGAGACAGCAGGAGGAGCAGGGATCCACTGCAGCTTTACAAATGCCCTCTAATTTTGTCTCTCGCTCACTCAGGTATCCCAGAAGATGACAGGCACAGCGTGTGACTGCGGTCAGAGCCAGTGACCCGAGGACCCACCTCAGTGACAGTGAGTAGAGGGATCTTTGGGGCTGGGGCCACGTGC
>NW_020922377.1:2380-3330 GCF_003984885.1 Neopelma chrysocephalum
CGACACTACTCACATATAGTTTATGGTTTTCTTTCTCGTAGTTGACTCCAAGTGATCTCACGACGGCAGGAACCTCTGAGCCAGCCCAGGTGCCCCTCCTTTGCATCAGAGATGGATTCACATCCCCGGCTCTGGGAAAGATAAGTGCAGGGCAACGACCCAGAGAGGGGTGGGGAGTCGGTCCAAGCATGTGCATCGCCCAGAGGGATTTTTGAAATCAGTACAGTGCAATGGATATCCTATAACAGGTTATTTGGCTGCATCAAAGGAAGGGCTTACTTTGTATCATTGGATTCACATGTGCAGGGCAGAGCAGTTCCAGTCTGTGTCACGTCCTTTGTCTCGTCCGTGTTTCGTGTCCTTAGGGTTTTTGCATCTTGTCCTCAAGGGGCTTATGGGAAGCATCAGGCATCATCCTTAGGTTCTTGAAGGTCTTCTCTGCGTAGCCGAGTACCCAAGTTGTCAGTCAGTTGTTGTGTCACAGGGTCTGTGTTGTCACGGGTGTGGGATGTCTCACTTGGGGTCAGCCTGGAACTGCTCTGCCCTGCTACGTGGATCAGTGGGTAGATGGAATATTGCTCTGAGTCTCACATCAACATGTCAGTTACTTTAGACACTGGAGCCGATGGCTGTACAGTCCCTGAGCAGGATTATCTTGTGATGCCCTGCTTGGGTGTATAGAGTCACAGCTAGGTAGAGTAGTAAACAGTGTCTATGGTATGGGCATTTGTCAGGGGTCTTGGGTCACGGAAGGCACGCTACAGAGTCCCTCCCCTTTTGTCTTACAGCCACCCAAAGGAGACTCAGATTCCTGGGGCGAAAGATGGCATCGGTTTTCCCGGAACTGACGGCGACCGGAGCGAGATCGGCTGCAGCATCATCAATGGAATCTTCTGACAGCCACAGAGAGTCCCTGCCCAACGAATTCTGGACTGCACATGTATAGCATC
>NW_020922378.1:0-1006 GCF_003984885.1 Neopelma chrysocephalum
CCCCCCCCCTGCAGGTGGAGGACGAGGTTTTTGAGGAGTTTTGCCGGGAAATCGGGGTCAGGAACATCCGCGAGTTCGAGGAGGAAAAGGTGAAGAGGCAGAACGAGATCGCCAAGAAACGGTGAGGGGACCCCAAAAGTGGGGAGGGGGGGCTGCCCTGGACCCCCAGGGAACCCTAAAACTGGGGGGATACCCCTGGACCCTCAAGGGATCCCAAAATTGGGGAGGGGGGGCTCCTGGACCCCCAGGGGACCCTAAAATTGGAGGGGCACCCCTGGATCTCCAGGGGACCCCAAAATTGGGAGTGGGGGACACCCTTGGACCCCCAGGGGACCCCAAAATTGGGGGGGACACCAAAATTGAGGGGGACACCCCTGGACCCCCAGGGGACCCCAAAATTGGGAGGGGGACCCTAAAATCTGGGGGGGGCTCCCCTGGACCCTCAAGGGATCCCAAAATTGGGGGGGGGACTCCTGGACCCTCAAGGGATCCCAAAATTGGGGAGGCACCTCTGGACCCCCAGGGGACCCTAAAACCTGGGGGGGGGCACCCCTGGATTCCCAGAGGATCCCTAAAATCGGGGGGGGACACCCCTGGACCCTCAAGGGATCCCAAAATTGGGGGGGGACCCCAAAATTGGGGGGGACACTCCTGGACCCCCAGGGGACCCCAAAATGGGGGTGGCACTCCTGGACCCCCAGGGGACTCAAAAAATTCGGGGGGCACCCCTGGACCCCCAGGGGACCCCAAAATTGGGAGGGGGGGACACCCAGGGCCTCCAGCCCCCAGGGCCTCCCCCAAAACCCCCTGAGGGCCCCCCACAAACCAATGTTGGGGCCCCCCCAGGCTGGAGTTCGAGAACCAGAAGACCCGGCTGGGAATTCAGCTGGACTTCGAGAGGAACCAGCTGCGGGAGGACCAGGAGAAGGTTCTCATGTGGGAGCAGGGGGTGCGCAAGGACGAGGCCGAGATCGAGAAGCTCAAGAAGGTCTGGAGATTTTGGGGG
>NW_020922379.1:0-1092 GCF_003984885.1 Neopelma chrysocephalum
GGGGGGGTCCCCAATCCCAGAGGGTCCCCGAAATGGGGTGATCCCCATCACTGGGGTCTGGGAGGGTTACCAGGGGGGTCCCCCCATCCCCAAATGTCCCCAGAATGGGGTGACCCCCATCCCTGGGGTCTGGGGGGGTTACTGCGGGGGTCCCCAATCCCCAAACATCCCCAAAATGGGGTGACCCCCATCCCTGGGGGGGCCTCAGGGGGTCACTGGGGGGTCCCCCATCCCCAAATGTCCCCAGAATGAGGTGACCCCCATCCCTGGGGTTGGATCCCCGAAACCGGGGTGACCCAAAGGCCCCCCAGCAGGGGTGACCCCCCCCAGCAGGGGTGACCCCCCCCATCAGGGGTGACCCCCCCGGTGCCCCCCAGGTTCCTGTTCAAGGGTCGGAAGGCTCCGTTCTCGCCCCCCCCGCCGCCCCCCCCCGTGCCCCGGCTGGAGGAGGAGGTGGTTCCTGACGAGAGGGACGACCCTGAGGTCATCATGAACACCACCACGGTACGGGGGGCACCCACAGGGACCCCCCTGCACCCCAAAACAACCCCTCCGTGCCATGTGATCCCCTCCTGCACCGAAACCTCCCCCGCACCCCAAAACAACCCCCCCCGCGCCCCGAGATCCCCCCCCGGCCCCCCCGGCCCCCCCTCTGCACCCTGAGACCCCCCTGACCCCCCCTTTTACCCCCCCAGTACTATTATTCTGTGTGGCTGTTTGCGGGGCAGGAGCCGGGCAGTGCCTGGGGAGCTGGGTGACCCCAAACCCCTGTACCCACATCCCTGTGCCCCCTGTGACCCCTCTGTGCCCCCCAGAGCCCCTCTAACCCCCCCCCTTTTTCCCCCCAGTACTATTACTCGGTGCGGCTGTTTGCGGGGCAGGAGCCGGGCAGTGCCTGGGTGGGCTGGGTGACCCCTGTGACCCCTGTGACCCCTCTGTGCCCCCCTGACCCCCCTTTTCCCCCCAGTACTACTATTCCGTGCGGCTGTTTGCGGGGCAGGAGCCGGGCAGCGCCTGGGTGGGCTGGGTGACCCCCCACTTCCACCAGCACGACCCCGAGTTCGAGCTGTCGCGGGTTCGCAGCGTCACCGT
>NW_020922380.1:0-1693 GCF_003984885.1 Neopelma chrysocephalum
GGTCCCAAAACCCCTAAAATGAGACCCCCACCATCCCGGGGGGGGGGAAAGGGAGGGGAAATGGGGGAGAAAGGAGGTCAGGGAGACCCTAAAACCCCCCAGTCCCCCCCAATCCCTCCCAGTTCCTCCCCAGTCTGATGTTACCTGTCCTTCCCAGTCCCCCCCAGTGCCCCCCATTCCCTCCCAGTCCTCCCCACTCCCCCCCAAATCCGCTCCCAGTCCCTCCCAGTGCTCCAAATACCCCTCTAGTCTCTGCCAATTCCCCCCCCAAACCCCCTCCCAGTCTCTTCCAGTTCCCCCCAATCCCCCTCCCATTTCTCCCCTCCGCGACAGGAGCGGAGGGAGGGGGAGGTGAATTTGGGGAGGGTTGGGGGGTCTGGGAGAGACTTTGGGGGGGGTTGGGGGGTTTTGGGAGGTTGAGGGGGGATCTGAGGGGGGTTTGGGGGCATCTGGAGGGGGTTTGGGGGAATTGGGGGGGGATCTGGGGGGCCTGGGGGGGTGAGGGGAGATTTTGGGGGGCCTGGGGAGGGGGTTGGGGGTGACCTAAGGGGTTTCTGGGCCCCGCTTCCCCCCTTCCAGTGCTCCCAGTCCTCCCAGTTGCAGGATGTCCCTGACTGGGGGTCCCTGGGTCCTGCTTCTCTCTCCCAGTGCTCCCAGTGCCCCCAGTTTTAGAATGTCCCTGACTGGGGGGGGTCTCTGCTCTCTCCCAGTGCTCCCAGTTGCCCTCCCAGTGCTCCCAGTCCCCCCCAATTTGAGGATGTCCCTAACTGGGGGGGGGTCTCTGGGGGGTCTCTGCTCTCTCCCAGTGCTCCCAGTCCCCCCAGTTGCAGGATGTCTCTGGCTGACGAGCTCCTGGCAGACCTGGAGGAGGCGGCCAAGGAGGAGGACAAGGCCAAAGGCTCCGAGGGGGGGAGGAGCCGCCCATCAAGGACGTGCGGGAGGAGCTGGAGCCGCCTGAGGGCTCCGAGTCTGTCCAGAGCATCGCCAAGTTATGGGGTAGCAGAGCGGTCAGAGAGACCCCAAACACCCCAAACTCACCCCAAAAACAGCCCTGGAAACAGCCCCAAAAACCAGCCCCCAAAATACCCCAACCCCCCAAAAAAAACACCCCAAAAACCACCCCCAAAACCACCCTGAGTCGCCCGAGGGCTCTGTGTCTGTCTGGAGCATCGCCAAGTTATGGAGCAGCAGAGCGGTCAGAGAGACCCCAAGCACCCCAAACTAACCCCCAAAACAGCCCTGGAACCAGCCCCAAAAAACAGCCCTCAAAATACCCCCAAAACACCCCCAAAACCACCCTGAGTCACCTGAGTGCTCTGAACCAGCCCTGGAAACAGTCCCAAACAACAGCCCTTAAAACACCTCTAAAAGACTCCAAAACCCACCTCAGAAATATTTGAAAAGCCACCCCAAAACCATCCCAAAGCCTACCCCAAAAACACTTCAAAAGCCACCCCCAAGAACATCCTCAAACACCCCCAAAACTCACCTCAAAAACATCCCAAACTGACCCCAAAAAAACCCAAAACATCCCCAAAAGCACCCTCAAAACCCACCCCAAAATCACCCCCAAAACCAGCCCAAAAACCCACCCCAAAAATGTCCCAAACCCACCCCAAAAACATCCCAAACCCCACCTCAAAAACACTGAAAGTGCCACCCTAAACTCACTCCAAAACTTCCCCAAACCCCC
>NW_020922380.1:1793-2137 GCF_003984885.1 Neopelma chrysocephalum
CCCCCCAATTTTGAGATTTTCCTCCCCCCCAATTTTTGGGGCTAAACCCACTGGTTTTTAGCCCCAATTTTTGGGGCTAAACCTGGCTAAACCCGGTCTCTCCCTCCCCCATTTTGCCGAGATCATGCAGAAGATCGAGGAGTACATCAGCAAACAGCCCAAATCCACTGAAGGTGACCCCAAAACCCCCTCAAAATGGGGGTCCTCCCTCCCTCCCCCACCCGCCATGACTGCCCACCCTTCCCCCACCCCCAAATCCCCCAAAACTGCCCCCAAAAAACAGGTTTGGGGCATCCAAATTTCCCATTTCACATTTCCCGCCATTTTGTCCCCTCACGTTTCCC
>NW_020922381.1:0-617 GCF_003984885.1 Neopelma chrysocephalum
GACCGGGGCCGCACACGCATGGACACACGTGTCCCCACGCAGCACACGGGGGAGGGGCTGGGACCCCCCCTTTTTTGGGGTGGGATTATGCAAATGAGAGCCCCTTCAAATCCCCCCGTTCCCCACGCCTTCGCCTCTACCCCGGCGGTGCCCGAGCGTGGGGGGAGACGACACGGAGGGACCATGTGGATGCTCAGGGTGATCGTGGTCCTGGGGACCCTCCTGGCCTTGGCTGCGGCTCAGCGGCGTAAGTGTGGGTTTGGGGGGGCCTGGGGAGCACCCTGAGCCCGGCACGGGACCATCCCGGCACCCTGAGGGCTACGGGGGGCACCGAGGGAAGCAGAACCCCCCAGAGCCAAATCCTGATTACACCCCAATTATCTCCCCTTGGGGGAGCTTGTTGTGGGGTCCTCGTCCTTTTCCAAGATATAAGGGGGGACCTGCAGCCCCTCAGGAGTGGGGTGGGACAGGGTGGTCCCCATCCCTCTGTAAATGGGGGACACACAACGCTGTGCTGCCCACAAATGGGGGGGCCTCTCTTTGCCTGTGAGGGGAATCCAGCAGCCCCTGTGAGTGGGGGGACATGGGGGGGCTCTTTGGACCCTTGAGAGTGGGGG
>NW_020922381.1:717-4013 GCF_003984885.1 Neopelma chrysocephalum
CCCCCGGGATTGGGGGCCGTGAGGGGGGGTCTATGAGGGGGGTGCCCACCCCACCCTGCCCGGGGCTGCCGGCGCCGGCTCAGCTGAGCGTCACATGAAAGGGCTTTGGGGGCGGCGCCGGGCGCATGTGATGGGCTTTGCCCCGCGTGGGGCTTGGCCAGAGCCCCGTCACATGGCCCGGGGTCCCCGAGGACACCCCGCCGAGGGGGCAGCACGGCCCGGGGGGGCTCCCTGTGGGGTTGGGGGTGCTGGGCTGGGGTCTGGGTGCTGGGCTGGGGTCTGGGTGCTGGGCTGGGGTCTGGGTGCCCCAACGCCCTCGTCCCACAGGGGCCGGTGGCCGGAGCCGTGAGCAGAGCCGGGCCTGGAGCGGGCGGCCAGCGGCGTTCCGGAGCTGGGACGCGGGGCTGTACCGGCCCTGGCAGGAGGGGATGATGCGCGACTGCTGGCGAGGTGGGTGCCTCGGGGGGCCGGGGGGGCCGCGGGGGTCTCAGCATGTCCCTGAGCTCCCCGTCCCTGTGCCGGGCAGGCGGCGACGTCACCTTCGACATCAGCAACGACGCTCCCACCATGGCGGGCGCCGACGCCACGTTCTCCATCGCCCTGCGCTTCCCCGGCTCCCAGGCGGTGCTGCCCGACGGCCGCGTCGTCTGGAGCCAGAACTGCACCGTCAACGGTCAGCCAAACCCCAAACCCCCCCGGCCCCGGGACCCCCGCCCTGCGCCCCTCACCCTCCGCTCCCCGCAGGCACCCGCGTGGCCCGGGGCGATCCCGTCTTCCCGGAGCAGCCGGACGACGACGTGGGCGGCGTCTTCCCCGACGGGCAGCCCTTCCCCAGGGGCAAGAGGGGCAAATTCGTCTACGTCTGGTGGACGTGGGGTGAGGCTCCGACCCCAGCCCCCTCCCCAGGATCTGGGGAAGCCCCGAGGCCGTGCTGACCCCCCGTCCCCGCCCCGCAGGGCGCTACTGGCAGGTGGTGGACGGGGCGGCCTCGCAGCTCACAGTGGGCACGGCCGGGGTCCCCCTCGGCTCCTACACCATGGAGGTCGTCGTCTACCATTACCGTGGCCGTCAGAAGTTCATCCCCATCGGCCGTGCCAGCACTCAGTTCAGCATCACTGGTGGGTGCCGGGTTGTGGGTGTGGAGTTGTGGGTGCCAGGGGGGCAGGTGTCAGGGTGATGGGTGTCAGGCGGGTGTCGGGGTGACGGGTACCGAGATGGTGGGTGTTGGGGTGACGGGTACCAGGGCGGTGGGACTGGACCCGGTGATGGTGACGGTCCCACCGACAGCCCCCCGTGCCCCCCCCAGACCAGGTTCCCTTCGCGGTGGACGTGAAGCAGGTGCAGGACGTGGCCGGGGGCGACGGGCGCTTCGTGCGGAACCGCGCCGTGGCCTTCACCGTGCGGCTGCACGACCCCAGCCGGTACCTGCGCGACGCCGACATCGCCTACTCCTGGGACTTCGGGGACCAGAGCGGGACCCTCATCTCGCGCAGCCCCACCGTCACCCACACCTACCTGGAGGCCGGGTCCTTCAACGCCCGCCTGACCCTGCAGGCCGCCATCCCCCTCAGCCCCTGCGGCACCTCCGCCGCCCCCATCGTCAACCCCACCACGGGCCCCCCGCCCTCGGCGCGCCCCACGCAGCCCGCGGGCACCACGCCGGGCGGGCAGGTCACCACTGGGGCGCCCAGCACGGGTAAGGGGGCGCGGCGGGTCCGGGGGTCCCACGGGGGTTCCCCGACAGGAGTGACCCCCAGCCCTCGCTCTGCCCGCAGCTCCCACGGCCCCCGTCGAGCCGGCGGAGCCCACGGGGGGATCGGCGGCTGAGCCCTCGGACCCTCCTGCCACCGAGCCCTCAGACCCCACTGTCATCGAGCCCTCAGACCCCGCTGGCACCGAGCCCTCAGACCCCGCTGTCACTGAGCCCGTGGACCCCGCTGGCACCGAACCCGCCCTCCTGGCGCTCAGCACTGCCGTGAGCGGCACCGGGGCCGACTCTGCCGCCGTGTCCGGGGCCCCCCTGCTCCCCACCTCGGTGGCCCCGGCTGGGGACACGCTGGTCACGGTGGCCCCCGCGCCCTCGGAGGGAACGATGGCTGCAGGTGGGTGCTGCCCTGGGCAGGGGGGGCAGGAGGTGTCCGGGGGGTTCCCCAGGGCTCAGTGTCCCCTCGGCCTTTCCCACCCCCCTCTCCTGCAGATGCAGCGACAGACGGAGCCACGGATGGTGCCACAGCTGGAGCCACGGCTGGACCCGCAGCTGAAACCACAGTGGGAGCCACAGCTGGAGCCACAGTTGATGCCACAGCTGGAGCCACAGTTGTAGTCACGGTTGATGCCACAGTTGAAGAAACAGTTGATGCCACGGCCGAAGCCACAGCTGGAGCCACAGCTGGAGCCACAGTTGATGCCACAGCTGGAGCCACAGCTGGAGCCACGGTTGATGCCACAGCTGGAGCCACAGTGGGAGCAACTGTGGGAGCCACGGCTGTATCCCTTGCTGCTGCCACGGCCGGAGCCACCACCGGAGCCACGGCCGGAGCCAGCGCCGCGCCGCTGGTGCTGGTGAAGCGCCAGGCACTGGGCGCAGACTCCACCGGCTGCATCCTGTACCGCTACGGCACCTTCTCCACACAGCTCGACATCGTCCGTGAGTGCCGGGCCGGGGGGCTCGGGGGGGCTCCATGGGGGGCTCCGGGCAGGAGCAGCCGAGCCCACCCTGCCCCCCTGATTGCAGAGGGCATCGAGAGCGTGGCCATCGTGCAGGTGGTGCCGGTGGTGCCCGAGGGCGGCGGGAGCAGCGTGGAGCTGACGGTGACGTGCGAGGGGAGGTGAGCACGGGGAGGGGGACGGGGTGGGGTGGGGGGGTCCATGCCGGCTGACCCCCCCCCGTGCCCCCTGCAGCCTCCCCCAGGAGGTGTGCACGGTGGTGGCCGACCCCGAGTGCCGGACGGCGCAGACGGAGACGTGCTCGGCCGTGGCGCCCGCGCCCGGCTGCCAACTCGTGCTGCGCCAGGACTTCAACCAGTCCGGCCTCTACTGCCTCAACGTGTCCCTGGCCAACGGCAACGGCCTGGCCGTGGCCAGCACCCGCGTGGCCGTCGGAGGTGGGAGCAGGATGGGGATCCCTGGGGGGTGGGGGGTCCTGGGGGGCACAGGGGGTGCTGAGCTGTCCCTGCCCGCAGGAGCTGCCCCGGCCTCGGGGAGCCCCACGATTTTTGTGGGGCTGGTGCTCGTCGCTGCTGCCCTGGGCACGGCTGCCTACACCTACAGGTCAGGGGGACATGGGGGGGGGGGGG
>NW_020922382.1:0-1371 GCF_003984885.1 Neopelma chrysocephalum
ATGGACGCTAGATGGCAGTCTCGCTCCACGAATAAAACCCAAGAGGCTGTTTGACCCCAAATTCATAACATAATTATGGACTGCTTGTGAATGGGGGAGTCTTTCAAGTATCACTGTATTTATAGTCCGAAATTTATACTGATTCTTTGATTCATGCATGGCAGAGTACCTCCATGCATCCCCAGCTGGCATATTAAAGAACTGTTCGATCCAATGGTTTCTGGTCATTGGGTTTAATTCTTTTGCTCTTGCACTTCTGCTTCTTCCTGGGCATCTCCCCGGCTACCCTCCTGGGCAACGGCCTCATCCTCAGCGCCGTAGCCTGCCACCACTACCTGCACATCCTCAGGGACTTCTTCCTGCTCCACCTCTGCCTCACACACCTGGGCTGCATCTGCACCACTGTCCCCAAAGCCATGGCCAATTCCCTCTGCAACACCAGGAGCATCTCCTACTCAGGATGAGCTGCACAGGTGTTTTTTGCTTTTCTTCTTGATGACAGCAGAGGTTGCCCTTCTCACCATCATGTCCGACGACCGCTACGTGGCCATCTGCAAAGCCCTGCACTACAGGACCCTCCTGGGCAGCAGAGCTTGTGCCCACGTGGCAACAGCTGTCTGGGCCACTGGGAAGAGGGTCTGGCCCTGGGGCTGCAGGAGCTGCCGCCTGAGCTGATGATCTCCTGAGCAGTCCAGACACGCAGTCACTGTCCCTGTCCTCTATTTCCTCCCTTTCTTGTTGCAGGACCAGAAACGACCATGCTGCTCTGCTGGGCTGGGGAGGGGCAGGGAGATGGGGGGACCGGGGAGGGGCTGGACTGGGCAGTTGCAGTGAGTAGAAAACCCCAATGTTCATCTGAAGTGTAAGAGTGGGCAGGGTGGCAGCACTACAGGGCTGAGGTGGCTCCAGGCTCTGGGAGTGGCAGCAGGAGCCCAGGGAGACAGTGCCCCTGCTACAATGAACTGTCTAGGTATGTGCGAGGGAAGGACTCGCATCTCTGAACAGCCCAGGGTGTGGGAGCAGTGCATCAGTCCAGCTCAGATGTGGACACCTCTCAGAGCCCTGACACGTTTCTGTGTGTGACTCCAGGAAAACCCCCACTGTGCCAGGGAGTTATTAGATCCTTTGCTGTCACCCTCCTGGTGTCCTGTGTAATGAGGAAACTAGAAAAGGTGATCATCATACCCTGTTCATTTTCTAAGAGGAGAAATGTCACTGCTGGAAAGAAGTGTCACTGAAGAGGTGAGAAGAGGGAACATCATTGTTGCCTTCAGCCTGTTCCACAGCAGGTTCCCCTGGAGCCCCAGGGACACCTGCAGGGAACCCAGAGGGGCAGAGAAAGGGTTGCCTTTGGCTCTTGCTGTGCTGCTC
>NW_020922383.1:0-1105 GCF_003984885.1 Neopelma chrysocephalum
CCCTGAGACAGCCAAAATATCTTGGGATGTCCCCCAGATCCCTGTGAGCCACCCAAATTCCTGGGACCGCCTTCCCCAAATTCCCAATTTCCCCCCAAATTCCGCGCGGGATTAAAGAGCCCGAGGCTGCCAGCGGTGGTTCAGCGCTGCTGGGGGGGGAGCTCTGGGCAGCACGAGGGGCCTCCTGTTTTCCTCCTCGGAGCTGAGCAGGTGCCACGAACCTTTCCCTGGCCGTGGCTCCGAGGAATTCGCGATGGAATTGGAGATACCCCGCGCTGGGGGGGCCGCCCCGGGCCAGGGCACAGATCCCGGGGCCGTCAGAGCCTCCCCGGGAGCTCCGGATTGGGAAAGAGCCCGATTGCAAAATGTGCTCGGGACGTGACAGCGGCGGCGTCCGGGCCGGGAGCACGGGGAGAAACACGGGGAGACAACACATGGAGAAATACATGGAAAAAAACAGGGAGAAACACGGGAAAAACACGGGGAGAAACACATGGAAAAAAAACGGGGAGAAACACAGGGAAACATGGGGAGAAACACAGGGAAACATGGGGAGAAACACATGGAAACACGGGGAGAAACACATGGAAACACGGGGAGAAACACGGGGAAACACGAGGAGAAACATGGGGAAAACACAGGGAGAAACACGGGAAAAACACATGGAAACAACACATGGAAACGGGGAGAAACACGGGGAGAAATATGGGGAAACAACACGGGGAAACAACACATGGAACCAAAGTGGGGAGAAACACGGGGAACAACAAAGGGAAATAATACATGGAGAAACAGGGGGAAATAACACATGGAACCAACGTGGGGAGAAACACAGGGAAACCACACAGGGAACCAACATGGGGCAACAACACAGGAAAACAATGCACAGAACCCACACACGGAACCAACACACGGAACTCACACATGGAACCCACACAGGGAAACAACACATGGAACCCACACAGGGAAACAACACATGGAACCCACACATGGAACCAACACACGGAACCCACACAGGGAAACAACATGGGACACCAACACAGGGAACCAACACACAGAACAAACACAGAGAACCAACAAACACAGAGAACCAACAAACACAGAG
>NW_020922383.1:1115-3788 GCF_003984885.1 Neopelma chrysocephalum
GGACACCAACACGAGGCACCAACACGAGGAACCAGCACAGGGAGAACAACACGAGGCACCAACCTGGGCCACCCACAGAGGACACAACCTGGGCCACCAACCTGGGCCACCCACAGAGGGCACCAACCTGGGCCACCCCCAGAGCTTCAACCCCACCCCTGTGAGGAGCAGGAGCTCCGTGCTGGCCCCGGGCAGGGCTGGTGACCCCGTTACCCTCCGTTACCCTCCGAGGGCCGGGCACAAGGAGGGAGAACAGCCTCTGTTCCCACCTGGGTGGGATTCCCTGCAGGGAATCCGTGGAATGCTCCCAACTGCTCCCAGAGCCAGAGCACTCCGTGTATGAGGGGCAAAGCCACATTCCCACAACACCAGCAGCTCCAGGAGCCCCTCCCGGACATGGGCAGAGCAGCAGCGGCCCCTTCCCGAGCTCCTTGGAGCGTTGGGGTCCCGTTTCTCCGTTCCCAGGCTGTGGCTCTGACAGGACACTCCGGCTCTGCTGGAATTATCAGTGCCTGGATTTGTGCCGGGGCCTCCTTTCCCGGGAGGAGCAGCGGGATTGTGGTGCCAGAGGTCCCCGGGAAGAGCCGGGATTGTCCCTGGAAATCCCCGTCTCCCGCAGGAGTTGGCTCTGCCCCCCCAGGGACGGGCCCAAAATGCGGCTCCAACCCTTTCAACAGGACCCAAAATGCAGCTCCAGCCCTTCCAATGGGGCCCAAAATGCAGCTCCAGCCCTTCCAACAGGGCCCAAAATGTGGCTCCAACCCTTCCAATGGATCCCAAAATGCAGCTCCAGCCCTTCCAATGGATCCCAAAATGCAGCTCCGACCCTTCCAATGGATCCCAAAATGCAGCTCCAGCCCTTCCAAGGGTCCCAAAATGCAGCTCCAACCCTTCCAAGGGTCCCAAAATGCAGCTCCAACCCTTCCAAGGGTCCCAAAATGCGGCTCTGACCCTTCCAGCAGGGCCCAAAATGCAGCTCCAACCCTTCCAACAGGGCCCAAAATGCAGCTCCAGCCCTTCCAATGGATCCCAAAATGCAGCTCCGACCCTTCCAATGGATCCCAATGCAGCTCCAACCCTTCCAAGGGTCCCAAAATGCGGCTCTGACCCTTCCAGCAGGGCCCAAAATGCAGCTCCAACCCTTCCAAGGGTCCCAAAATGCAGCTCCAACCCTTCCAAGGGTCCCAAAATGCGGCTCCAACCCTTCCAATGGATCCCAAAATGCACCTCCAACCCTTCCAAGGGTCCCAAAATGCAGCTCCAGCCCTTCCAAGGGTCCCAAAATGCGGCTCCAGCCCTTCCAAGGGTCCCAAAATGCGGCTCCAACCCTTCCAGTGGATCCCAAAATGCAGCTCCAACCCTTCCAATGGATCCCAAAATGCAGCTCCAGCCCTTCCAATGGATCCCAAAATGCAGCTCCGACCCTTCCAATGGATCCCAAAATGCAGCTCCAGCCCTTCCAAGGGTCCCAAAATGCAGCTCTGACCCTTCCAGCACGGTGGGATGGGGAGGGAACCTCCCCCCAGCACAGACACCTCCAGGCTGGGAATAAACACCTCCAAGATTGGAATAAACATCTCCAAGCTCAGCTCAAACATCTCCAAGTTTGGTACAAACACCCCCAAACTGGGCACAAATATCTCCAAGCTGGGCACAAACACCCCCAAACTGGGCACAAAGATCTCCAGGTTGGGCTCAAACCCCCCCAAACTGGGCACAAACACCTCCAAACTGGGCACAAACATCTCCAAACTGGGCACAAACATCTCCAAACTGGGCATGAACATCTCCAAACTGGGCACAAACAGCTCCAAACTGGGCACAAACACCCCCAAACTGGGCACAAACACCCCCAAACTGGGCACAAACACCCCCAAGCTGGGCACAAACACCCCCAAACTGGGCACAAATATCTCCAAGCTGGGCACAAACACCCCCAAGCTGGGCACAAACACCCCCAAACTGGGCACAAATATCTCCAAACTGGGCACAAACACCTCTAAACTGGGCACAAACACCTCTAAACTGGGCACAAATCCCCCCCAACCGGGCACAAACCCCCCCAAGCTGGGCACAAACCCCCCCAAGCTGGGCTCCAAGGCCCCCCCAAACTGGACTCAACCCCCCCGAGCTCGGCTCCAAGGCCTGCCCTGAGTTTTGCATCCCCAGATCAAAGCCGGGCCCACGAGGTCGGGGCTGGGAGAGGCTCCGGGCTGATCCTGCTGACTCGTGTCTCCTTTAATTAGTCCGGGCCTCCTTTAATTAGTGCCGAGCGCTGAGCCAGCCCCACTAACCACTAATCAAGCCGGGGATCAGCTCCACTTAATTGCTGCCCGCTAATTAGCCCCGGCCTGAGCTGCTGCCCTGAGCTGGGCTGAGCTCGGGGCGGCCGGAGCTGAGCTCTGAGCTCTGAGCTCTGCCCACGATCCCAAATCCATCCCGACCTGTTCGGCGGGATCGCCTCCGCTCCCGCACAACCCCCACCGCGCCAGCGGGGCCCCCAGGAGGGTTTTCCAAGGGAAAGGTTTTCCAGGAATGCTGTTCCACCCCGCCGGGACTCGGGCATTGATCTTCCTGCAGTGGCTCGTTTGTGGGGAGGGAGATTCCCATCGGGAATGGTTTGAGAGGGAAGGGAGGGAGAAGAGAGGGGAGGGGGAAGGGAAGGTTTGGGAA
>NW_020922384.1:0-1409 GCF_003984885.1 Neopelma chrysocephalum
GCAGGGACCCCGAGCCGGCCGTGGGCGAAGCCCCCTCGTCCCCCCCCCGTGTCCCCCCTGGACATGACGCTGCCCCCCCCGGCCCCCCGCGCCCCCCCCGGCCCCTTCCTGCACCCCAAGGGCAAGGTGAGGGGGGCGCCCCAAAATTTGGGGGGGGTTGGGGGGGTATTTGAGCGGGGGGGCCCGATCTGGGGGGTCCCAGGGTCTGGGAGGGGTCCCTGAGACTGGGGGGGGTCCCCAAGGTTGGGGGGGGGTCCCTGTGGCTGGGGGGGTCCTCAAATTTCGGGCTCCCCGAGGTTGGGGGGGGTCCCCAAGGTGAGGGGGGGGTCCCCATTCCTGGGGGTCTCCAAATGGGGGGTGGTCCCGGGGCTGGAGGGGTCCCCAAGGGGGGGTCCCCATGACTGGGGGGGGGTTCCCACAACTGGGGGGGTCCCCAAAAGGGGGGTCTCCATGGCTTGGGCTCCCCATAGCTGGGGGTCCCTGAGGCTGGGGAGGGGGGAGTCCCCAAATAGGGGGGGTCCCTAAGGTTTGAGGGGGGGGTCCCCATAACTGAGGGATCCCCAATGGGGGGTCTCCATAACTGGGGGGTCCCCAGTGGGGGGTGTCCCCAAACTGAGGGGCGGGTGGGGGTTCCCCATGACTTGTCATCCCCCCCCTCCCCAGTTTAACCCTCCCTTCCCCCCCGCAGGTCCCGTCCGGCCCTTTGGGGCCTCCCCCCCTCCCCCCGGGGCTGCCCCTTGCCGGGGGGGGGGTCCCCGTGGGGGTCCCGGTGGCCGGGGGGGGGGGTCCCGGGGGGCTCCGAGCTCTTCTCGTGCCCCGTCTGCCACAAGAGCTTCGGGTTCCAGCGGATGCTGAACCGGCACCTCAAGTGCCACAGCGAGGTCAAGAGGCACCGCTGCCCCTACTGCGGGAAGGGATTCAACGACACCTTCGACCTCAAGAGACACGTCCGCACCCACACCGGTGCGGTGGGATCGGGAATGGGGCGGGAATAGGGCCAGGAATGGGAACTGGGGGGTAATGGGGCAGGAAGGGCTTCAACGGCACGTCCGCACCCACGCTGGTGGGTTGGGATCGGGAACGGGGCAGGAATGGGATTGGGAATGGGGTGGGAATGGGGTGGGATGGGATCAGGAATGGGAATTGGGGGATAGTGGGATGGGAAGGGTTTTAACGACACCTTTGACCTCAAGCGCCACGTCCGCACCCACAGCGGTGAGTTGGGATCGGGGATGGGGCAGAAATGGGGTGGGAATATGTGCAGCCCTACAAGTGCTCCCTGTGTGAGAGGGCCCCTGACCCCATGTCCCCTTTGTGTCCCCCTGACCCCATGTCCCCTTTGTGACCCCTTTGTGTCCCCTCAGGTGTCCGTCCCTACAAATGCTCCCTGTGTGAGAAGGCCCCTGACC
>NW_020922385.1:0-411 GCF_003984885.1 Neopelma chrysocephalum
TTGGGGGGAGGGAGGTTTTTTGGGGGGGTTTAGGGGAGTTTAGGGGAGGTTTTTTTGGGGCGGTTTTTAGGGGAGGTTTTGGGGGGTTTAGGGGAGGTTTTTTGAGGGGTTTAGGGGAGTTTAGGGGAGGGTTTTGGGGGGTTTAGGGGAGGTTTTTGGGGGAGTTTAGGGCAGTTTTTTTGGGGGTGTTTAGGGGAGGGTTTTGGGGGGTTTAGTGGAGGGTTTTTGGGGGGGTTTAGGGGAGTTTAGGGGAGGTTTTTTTTAGGGGTTTAGGGGAGTTTAGGGGAGGTTTTTTGGGAAGTTTAGGGAAGTTTAGGGGAGGTTTTTTGGGGGGGTTGAGGGGAGTTTAGGGGGGGTTTTGGGAGTGTTTAGGGGAGGGTTTTGGGGTGTTTAAGGGAGGTTTCTTGGGGG
>NW_020922385.1:511-1793 GCF_003984885.1 Neopelma chrysocephalum
GGGGAGTTTAGGGGAGGTTTTTTGGGAGGTTTAGGGAAGTTTAGGGGAGGTTTTTTTGGGGGGTTTGAGAGGAGTTTAGGGGGGGTTTTGGGGGTGTTTAGGGGAGGGTTTTGGGGTGTTTAAGGAGGTTTCTTGGGGGTATTTAGGGGAGTTTAGGGGAGGTTTTTTGGGGGGGTTTAAGGGAGTTTAGGGGAGTTTTTTGGGGGGGGTTAGGGGAGGTTTGGGGGGGTTTAAGGGAGATTTTTTTGGGGGGTTTAGGGAGGTTTAGTGGAGGTTTTTTGGGGGGGGTTAGGGAGGTTTTTTTGGGAGTTTAGGGAAAGTTTTTTGGGGGCTTTTAGGAGAGGTTTTCGTGGAGGTTTAGGGCAGGATTTTGGGGTGTTTAGGGGAGTTTAGGGTCGGATTTTTGAGGGTGTTTAGGGGAGTTTAGGGGAGGTTTTTTGGGGTGTTTAGGGGAGGTTTTTTGGGGGTGTTTAGGGGAGGTTTTTTGGGGGTGTTTAGGGCAGGTTTTTGGGGGTGTTTAGGGGAGTTTAGGGGAGGGTTTTGGGGTATTTAGGGGTGTCCCCCACTGACCTCCGGGGTAGCGGCGCAGGATGAGCTTCCGGACCTCGTCGTAGGCGAAGATGAGGAGGCTGTAGGGGAAGGCACAGAACCACCACGTGACCCTGCAAAGGGGGGGGACACACACAAAACCCACATCACTGGGGGCACCCCCGGGTGCCGTGGGGGGGTCGGGAGGACCCCCTATGAGAAAGAAATAATCTGGTTTTATTATAAACCAAATGAACGTAGTGGAAAAAACGGAGGGTGGTGGGAATTTTTCTTCTTTTTCATTTAATTCCAAGGGGTTTTTTTAGGTGCCTCGTGGAGACCCGTGAGGTGAAAGACCCCGTCCGGGCCTGACGGTCGGGATAGGGAAAAAAATATATAAAAGTGGGAAAAAATATTTGGAAAAACATTCGGAACAATATTTTTGGCCGATCTTTGTGCGCAGAGAGACCCCTCTCTGCATGTACAGGGGGGTTGCATCATCAATCGATCGGGAGGGAGGGCGACACCCCCTCCGGGATTTCGGGAAAAATATCACCTTTTAAGGTAAAATCCCTGTCACCTGTTGAATATTTAACAGCTTTAAGTGACCGAGGGGGTACAAAAAAAGCGCTTTTTTCCGAGCCACGTGACTCGGGATCGCGGCCCCGGCGCCGCAATAAAGAATTTTCTTGATGCGATTTTCTTTTGTCCCGCGGGTGTTTTTGGGGTTGTTTTTTTTTTTTTGCCGTTTCGG
>NW_020922386.1:0-2166 GCF_003984885.1 Neopelma chrysocephalum
GGGGGGGGTGGAATTTAAGGAGGGGGCTCCCCAAATTAGCCCCCCCTCAACCAGCCTTTTGGGGGGCCCCCAAAATCCCTGGGGAGGCCCGAAATAACCAGGGAAACCCCCCAATCCCTGGGGACCCCCCAAGCTCCTGCCCCCCACCCTCAGCCCCCCCATCTTTGAGTGCCCCACCCTTGGGGACCCCCCCCCAATCCCTGGGGACCCTCTCAATCCCTGGGGACCCCCCCAGTCTCTGGATCCCCCCCAAATATCCCTGGGGACCCCCCCACCCACCCTCCAGGGACCCCCAAAACCCCTGGGAACCCCCTCCCCAATCTCCAGGTCCCCCCCTCCAAATTCTGGGGACTCCCCCCCCCCCAAATCCCAATCTCCCCCTGCCCCCCAAGCCCCAGGGACCCCCCCAAACCCCCCGCCCCCCTTTTTGGGGTCCCACCTTGGCCATGATGCCGGCGTAGGCCATGTACAGGTGATCCTGCTCCAGGTGACTGCGGCATTTTGGGGAGGGGGCACAGGTTAGGGGGGGGTCCCAGGGGTGGGGGTGACCCCCAACACCTCCCCTGGGGGGATTCTGGGGTCCCCACCCAGGTTTTGGGTCCCCCCACACCCTCCCAGTGGCATTTCGTGGGATTTGGGGTTTCGGGGTCCCTCTGGTGGGATTTGGGGCTTCAGGGTCTCCCCCAGGTTTTGGGGTCTCTCTGGTGGGATTTGGGGTCCCCCTGGTGGGATTTGGGGCTTCAGGGTCCTGCCCGATGTGTTTCGGGGTCCCTCTGGGTGTGTTTTGGGGCTTGGGGTCCCCCCACATGATTTGGGCACCCCGGGGTGTGTTTTGGGGTGATTTAGGTGGTACCTGAAGTGCAGGATGAGCTGCTGTGTTTGGGGGTGTTTTGGGGTGATTTGGGTGTGTTTTGGGGTGATTTAGGTGGTACCTTTGCTCGGTCAGGGCCGTCCTGCTGAAGTGCAGGATGAGCTGGTGCAGCGGGTCCGGCCGCGCCTCGGCCTCCTCCTCCTCCTCCTCCTCCTCCCGCCCCGACTTCTGCCCCCCAAAAAAACACCCCCTCGGGTCAGGGGGGGTCCCCAATCCCGGGGGGGGATCCCCAGAGCCGGGAGGGGCTCCCCAATCCCGGGGAGGGGGTCAGGGCTCACCGAGAGGTCGTCGATCATCCTGTCCTCGAAGGGCGGCTGCTCCCGGCCCAGCCACGAGAGCCGGTACGACTCCAGGAACATGTTACACGCCCGGTGCCTGGGGGGGACAGGGGGTCACCTGGGGGGGCACCTGGGGGGTGACACGGGCACCTGGGGGCACCTGGGGACACCTGGGGGCACCTGGGGGTCACCCGGGGTCAGCCACGGTCTCCGGTGCCACTGAGGGTCTCCCAGGGGTCACCCCAGGGTTTCCTCAAACACCTCCCAGACCCTTCCCAGAGGCCCCCAGAGCCTCCCAGTGCCCCCCGAGGGGGTCTCAGGGTGTCCACCCCCCCTCCCAGTGCCCCCCCAGTGCCCCCCCAGTGCCCCCGGCCCCACCTGGGCAGGTTGTAGAGGGGGGTCATGCGGAAGCAGGCGACGACGGCGCGGCGGCGCTGCTTGGACAGGAGCTTGTGCCACACGGCCTTCTTCGACTTGTAGGGGTGCTCCGTCTGCGGGGGGGGCACGTGGGCACCCCACAGACACCCCGGGACCCCCCGGGACCCCTCGGAACACCCCAGAACACCCCCGGTCCAGGGACACCCCTGGGAACCCCCTGGGACCCCTCCCAGACCTGCTGGAGGTGTTGGAGCACGGCCCACACCTCCTGCACCCCTGGGACCCCCTTGGGAGCCCCCAAACCCCCCTGGAACCCCCCTGAGACCCCTCAGGGACACTCTGGGAGCCCTCAAATCCCCTTGGGATCCCCAAACCCCCCTGGGACCCCCCTGGGAGCCCCTTGGGATCCCCCAAATCCCCCTGGGAGCCCTCAGGGACCCCCTGGGACACCCTGGGAGCCCCCAAATCCCCTTGGGATCCCCAAACCCCCCTGGGAGCCCCCAAACCTGGTCAAGGTGGTAGAGCACGGCCGACACCTCCTGCACCCTCCTCACCACCTTCTCGGGGGTGTCGGGGTCCTCGTCCCGCCCGGCCTGGCGCACCAGGGCCATCTGCCAACGGGCTGAGCCCGTGTTCTCC
>NW_020922387.1:0-1774 GCF_003984885.1 Neopelma chrysocephalum
GTGTCACACTGTGGGTGCAGAGAGGTGACAGTGTCACACTGAGGGGGGACAGAGTGGGGACAGTGTCACACCACAAGAGAGTGTCACACGGGGGGAACAGTGTCACACGGGGGGGCAGAGCGGGGACAGTATCACACGGCACACACAGTGTCACACACCCCACCTCCACCTCTGCTCCCGTGCCCCCTCCCTGTCCTCGTGTCCCCCCCCGGTGTCCCCGCGCGGGGCGGAAGCCGCGGTGTCACCCCCCCTGGTGTCACATCTGCCCGGGGTGAGGAACGGCCCGGAGGTTGCGGGGACAGCGGCGCTTTGGGGACAAGGAGAGCGCGGGGACGGGGGGACGCGGCCCCTCCGAGGGGGGGCTGGGCCGGCCCCGCTGCGGGATGTGGGTGCTCGGGGTCCTCATCCCCCTCCTCGGCGGTGAGTGGGGGACACGGGGGACACCGGGGACACTGTGGCTGGGGCGGGGGGCGGGACAGGCCACCCGCGGGGCACTGGGGCAGGGGGGCTGCTGGGGACATCTGTCCTGAGGGTTGGGGACACTGCGTGGGGACAGGTTGGGTGGACAGGGGTGGGTGACAGGGCTGGGGGGGGACACAGGACAGGGATGGGCGAGGGGGACACGGGGAAAGGACAGGGTGGGGTCAGACAGGGTGAGGGGGGACAGGAAAGGGGAAGACGTGGGGGACAGGGAAGGGACAGAGGTTGGGGACACAAAGGGGACAGAGATGGGGGACAGGAAAGGGGACTGAGGTGGGAGACACGAAGGGGACAGAGATGGGAGGATACGAAGGGGGCAGAGGTGGGGGACAAGGAGGGGACAGAGATGGGGGGACAGGGAAGGACAGGGATGGGGGACAGGAAAGGGGACTCAGGTGGGGGGACAGGGAGGGGACAGAGATGGGGTACAGGAAGAGGACAGAGGTGGGGGACAGGGAGGGGACAGAGGTGGAGGGACAGGGAAGGGTCAGAGATGGAGGGACAGGAAGGGGACAGAGGTTGGGGGACAGGAAGGGGACAGGGCGTGTGGTGACAGGATGGGGCGCGCGGTCAGAGGCAGCGGTGACAGAGGACACGTGGGTGGGCAGCAAGCCTGGCACCCCCTGTCCCCTGCACCCCACGGGGGACGCGGGGCGGGGCTGGGGGGTTAAAGAGCCCCCCGCGACCCCCGCGCTGCTCCCACAGCGGGCGCCCTGCGGGTGCAGCAGAGCCCGGGCGAGGCGCGGGTGGCAGCGGGTGACACGGTGGCCCTGGGCTGCCGGGTGGAGGTGGCCGAGAGCCGGTACCTGCTGCGGATGGAGTGGGTGAGGGCCGGGGGGCGCGGGGCGCTCTGTGCCACCCGCTTGGGCACCTTCGGCCCCGCGGCCCCCGACCCCTGTGCCCCCCCGCTCCGCCTGGCCTGGCAGCCCCCCCGGGCCACCCTGAGCCTGCCCCGGGTGCGGGACAACGACAGCGGGCGCTACCTGTGCCGGGTGACCCTGGAGATCCCCCGCTACGACACGGACACCGGCGCGGGCACCGTCATCACCGTCACCAACGTCACCAAGGCCACCAATGTCACCGGCACCGGGCACGACGGCACCGCCGGTACCGCCGGGACCCCCCCAACTCTGCCACGGGGGTCACCCCGCTGGGGACGGGGGCACAGAGGGGGGCACGGGGAGGTGGCATCACCGAGGGGCTTGAGGGGATCGTTGTGGGGTTGGTGGGGTCACCGAGGGGTTGATGGGGTGCCTCAAGGGGTTGATGGGGTCCCTGGGAGGGTTGATGGGGT
>NW_020922388.1:0-371 GCF_003984885.1 Neopelma chrysocephalum
CCTCCCTCACCTGGGGGGTCCCACCCTCACCTGGGGGTCCCTCCCTCACCTGAGGGTTCCCACCCTCACCTGGGGGGTCCCACTCTCACCTTAGGGGTCCCTGTGTCACCTGGGGATCCCTCCCTCACCTGAGGGGTCCCTCCCTCACCCGGGGGTCCCACCCTCACCTGAGGGGTCCCTCCCTCACCCAGGGGGTCCCACCCTCTCCTGGGGGTGTGGTCACTCACCTGGCCAGGCTGACCCTCATCCTCCACCCCCCCGAGAACTTCCTGGTTGCCCGGTTCTGCATCTCGGGGTTGAAGCCCAACCCGGCCAGGATCCGACGGGCCTTGGGCTCTGCTGCGGCTGCGCCGATGGCCCGGAGCTCCTCG
>NW_020922388.1:381-2263 GCF_003984885.1 Neopelma chrysocephalum
GGGCCTTGGGCTCTGCTGCGGCTGCGCCGATGGCCCGGAGCTCCTCGTACACCTGGGCACAGGTGAGAGCACAGGTGAGACCAGGGGAGCATTGGGAGTGGTTTAGGGGGGGTTTGGGGGTGGTTTGGGGGTGGTTTGGGGGTGATTTGGGGCCTTGGGCTCTGCTGCGGCTGCACCGATGGCACGGAGCTCCTCGTACACCTGGGCACAGGTGAGAGCACAGGTGAGACCAGGGGAGCACACGGGTAAGGTTTGGGGGTGATTTGGGGCTGATTTGGGGGTGATTTGGGGCCTTGGGCTCTGCCGTGGCCGTGCCGATGGCCTGGAGCTCCTCGTACACCTGGGGACAGGTGGGCACAGGTGAGCACACAGGGGAGACCAGGGGAGCTTTGGCAGTGGCTTGGGGGTGATCTGGGGGTCCCCAGGTGTGCCCAGGTGAGAATTTGGAGGTCCCCAGATATGATTTGGGCGTCCCCGGGGGTCTCCAGGTGTGTCCCAGGTGTGCCCAGGTGTGATTTGGGTGTCCCCAGGTGAGACTTCGAAGGTCTCCAGGTGTGATTTGGGTGTCCCCAGGGGTGCCCAGGTGTACCCCCAGATATCCCAGTGTGCCCAGGCGTGATTTGGGGGTTCTCAGGTGTGTCCCCAGGTGTCCCAGGTGTGTCCAGGTGTGATTTGGGGGTCTCCAGGTGTGTCCCCAGGTGCGTCCCCAGGTGTGTCCCCGTCACCTTCTCGAGCCTCTCTCCGGCCGCGTCGTCTCCCCGTTCCAGCAGCGCCTGGAGCTGCTTCTCCTCCTCCAGCAGCCGCAGACGCTTCGTGTCCGCACGGAGCACGGCCTGGACAGCGGGGGTGTCATCAGCAACCACCTCTGGGACAGGGGAGGGACAGGTGAGGGACAGGTGAGTCATAGATCAGTCAGGTGAGTCATAGATCAATCACAGGTAACCCCAGGTAACCCCAGAGCACGGCCTGGACCACGGGGGTGTCATCGGCCACCACCTCTGGGGACAGGTGAGGGACAGGTGAGGCCCAGGTGAGTCACAGGTACCCCCAGGTACCCCCAGGTAACCCCCAGGTAACCCCAGAGCACGGCCTGGACCACGGGTGTGTCATCGGCCACCACCTCTGGGGACAGGGGAGGGACAGGTGAGGCACAGGTAACCCCCAGCTGCCCCCCAGGTGTGTCCAGATGTGCCCAGGCCCACCCAGGTGCCCCCCAGGTGTGCCCACCTTGCTCGCAGAGCAGCACGTCGATGTCAGGAGGGACGCTCAAGACTCCCCTCAGGTGGCCCCAGACGCCTCCAGGTGCCCCCCAGATGTGCCCAAGCCCCCCAGGTGTGCCCAGGTGTGCCCAGGCCCCCCCAGGTGCCTCCAGGTGCCCCCAGGTGCCCCCCAGGTGTGCCCACCTTGCTCGCAGAGCAGCAACATCGATGTTGGGGGGGATGTTCAGGACCCCCCTCAGGTGGTCCCAGACCCCTCCAGGTGCCCCCCAGGTGTGCCCAAGTGCCCCCATGTGCCCCCCACATCCCCCCAGGTGTGCCCAGGTGCCCCCCGGATGCCCCCCCCTTGCTCGCAGAGCAGCACGTCGATGTTGGGGGGGATGCTGAGCGCCCTGTTGGCGATGTGCTTCAGCAGCGTCGTCTTCCCTTTGCTGCCGACCCAAAACCACCAAAATTAGCCCCAAACTCAAGGCCTGGGACCCCCAGGGACCCCCAGGGACCCCCGGGGACCCCAAATCCCCCCGGATTCGGGGGTCCCACGCACCCGTTGGGCCCCACGAGGCCGTAGCGGCGCCCGGCCACGATGTAAAGGTCGGCGTTGACAAAAAGGTCCTTCCCGTGGGCTGAGATGCTGAACTTCTCCAGCTGGGAAAAAAGGGGGGGGG
>NW_020922389.1:0-2561 GCF_003984885.1 Neopelma chrysocephalum
AAAGAATAAGGGATCCAATCTTTGCCTCAGATTTTGTCAACAAATTAAATTTAAGGAATTACAGAAGTGGGATTGAACCACTTTTGTCCCACAGGTTTTAATGACTGGCCAAATGAGAATATTTATATAAAATGAATCATTTATTCTTAGAAACGATCAGACAAAAAATCTGAATCAGAATTATTTACTACAGAATTCAAAGGCTAAAACTACTGGTAGTACAGTATAAGATAGGACAGTGCACTGTACTGAAGCAATTATTGAAATAATTCTATTAAAGCTAGCCAAAAGAAATAATTATTACATAGAGATTTGATGTAACTCACCCAGACCAACGGTCATGGGGAGATTTATTTTGCTCAACCTTGAGGAGTGTCCTTGGAGGGTGTCCCCACCCAAGGCAGGAATCTCAACACATCTACCCCAAGAAGGGCTGTGTTAGAAGAACCTGCCTGGATGAAAGGGGACTGGACTTCTATAGGATGAAGTGACTGACTGCTCCTCACAAATGGACAGGCCAGTTACCAGCTTCTCTGTCTCATCCAACTTCAAAAAGCGTGTTTGGAGTTGGGTGAACCAGGCTGGTTTGAGCATCATCCAACACCAAAACCATTCCCATGGCACCACCGGTAACTCTCAGATCTCACAGACAGCTTGCATGAGAGCTGGCACTGTTGGCATTCTCTGATGGCATTTTAGGCCTTATCAGGGTAGGCCCTCCTGCCACCCGGGCAGAGAGGTTGGCTGTGAAAGTCCATCCTGGCGATGCCCAGGTAGCCAAGAGTTGGGCTCCTGAGTGACATCCAACAATGGACAGGGGGATGGGACTGACCAGATGAAAGTGTCTCAGGTAGAGCACCTGGCACTTGGCCTTGTTGAACCTCCTCCAAGTGGCCTGGGCCCATGGATCCAGCCTGTCCAGATCCCTCTGCAGAGCCTTCCTGCCCTCCAGCACATCAACACTCCCCCCAGCTTGGTGTCCCCTGGGAACTGCCTGAGGCTGCCCTCCATCCCCTTGGGCAGATCATTGAGAAAGAGATTGAAGTGCCCTGAGCCCAGTGCTGAGCCCTGGGAACACCCCTGGATGGAACTCCATTCCCCACCACTCCTTGGGCCTGGCCATCCACACAGATGTTTCCCCAGTGAACAGATGCTGCACAATGTGTTGGATAAAGTTCCTGTAAGCCCAGAATATTGGGATGAGTGCAGATTTATCTCTGCACGACACAGAAATTCATTCACTTTCTCTTTTCCTCCCTCTGTGGATCGAGGGAACTTGTGACTACAGTGTGTGACTCACTGTGTGAAAGGGCAAATATGGACAGAATCCAGGGCAGGGAGTGTTTGGGGGATCTTGGGATCTGTGCTTGACACAGAAGGTGTTTGCCATTGGTCTAAAACTATCTACTGTGCAAAGTGGTCTTCAGTAGAAGCAATGTGGATTTAATGTACAGCAGGGGAAGGACTTCTGGTTTCTACTGAGCTGTACCTTCTTCTGGGTTTGTTTGTTGGCAATAAATGAACATCCTTCTGTGTCTCGGGCACCTCTTTCTCCAAGCCAAGCAGGTGGGAGTTGGTGCCAAGGAGCTGAAACCTGTAGGTCCAGCCTTGAGTGGAGGAAGCTCAGATTTGCCCAAGGCTGCTTTGAGTGCCAGCGGTTTGATGAGGGAATGGAGGGGTGGGGATAGGGATAAAGTCTGATGGATTGTCAGACATAAAAGGGTCTTGATATTCTTATCTATTCAGACTGAATTAGGAAGTGCTTGGGACCAAAATCTACTGGAAATTGTTGATATCAATGTATAAACAGGAAAAAAGTAAACAGGCCACAAAAAAGACATCATTTCTCATGGTTTTAGTAATACAAGATATTCAGTTTGAATACACTTCTGAGATCTGTCTAATTAGCCACAAAAGAATTGAAGACTTACAAGTAAATTATTCCCAGGGGCTTGTCTTGTTAAGATGCCATCACTGAGAAGAGAGTGTGGAGGAATGAGCAGACAAGGAGACCGTCCCTGGGGGCTGGAGAAGCAGGAACTCAGAGTCACTGGTTCCAGGTGGCAAATGGACTGTGGGATGTTTCTGTGAGAGCCCCCAAAGGGTGTGCTGGTTTCAGGGGGAGTACAGTTAAATTTCTTCCCCGTGGCCAGTGCAGGGCTGTGTTTTGGTTTGTGCTGAACACAGGGTTGATAATCACAGAATCACAGAATGTGCTGAGTTGGAAAAGACCCACAAGGATCATCCAGTCCAACCCTTAGTCCTGCACAGGAGCATCCCCAAGGGTCACACCATGAGCCTGAGAGGATCGTCCAAACCCTTCTTGAACTCTGTCAGTCTTGCTTCTGTGCCCACTGCCCTGGGGAGCATGTTCAGTGCCCAATCACTCCCTGGGGGAAGAATCTTTTGCTAAGATCCAGCCTAACCCTGCCCTGACACAACTTCACGCCATTCCCTCAGTCCTGTCCCTGGTCCCCACAGAGCAGAGCTCAGGGCCTGCCCCTCCCCAGGAAGTTGGAACTGCAGTGAGGTCTCCCCTCAGTCTCCTCTTCTCCAGCTGA
>NW_020922390.1:0-1878 GCF_003984885.1 Neopelma chrysocephalum
ACTGAGACACCAAGGGTGGAAGCCAAGCAACTTTATCCTGTCCCTTGGCATAGCCTTCAATCCAGCCCCAGATTTCTGGAAAGTCACTGGGCAGGAGCAGGAGATGGAGCTGGTGCTGGGCGGGAGGGGCAGCAACAACAAACCTGTGTCTTTGGCACAGGGGAAGGAATTCAGTGCTTGAGGGGTTACATTACACAGGCTTCCCTGGGGATCAGCTTATGCCTGGACAGTAAGAACAGCAAGAACATTCCTAATAAAAATGCCAGAGGGAAGGGAGCGGAGGGGGAGCAGGGGCAGGAAAAGGAAGCAGAGCGATGGAAGATGGGCTGGGGTGGTCAGGGGTGGGGGAAGGCAGGCTGGACAATGCCTTGTTTTGTCCAGCAACTGGACCAGCTCCACGGCAGATGTCGGGGGAGCCTCTGCCACATGGACACGCACAAACAGACGGTACCAAAGCTCTCAGAGTGGTTGGGGGCTCTGGGCGTGGCTGTGCTCTCGCCTCAAGCCAGGATATCCCAGGGCAGTGGAACAGCAATTCCTGTCAGCTCCCAGTAAAGATTAGTGGGGTTTGCACTGGGGAAATATTGACGCTCCAGCTTCTTCCTCTGTTTTTAGAACTTTGAGCTCGCAGTTGGGTAGAAGGGCTGGTGGGGGAGTGGGAAGAGACCCATTGAGGGGCACATCTCATCCCTCAGTTAGATGGAGCTAAACCCCTAATCTTGCTTAGGAATAGCTGCTGATGCTCAGTTTTCTTCTTTCCCTTCTGCTTCAGTGGGATATTACATTTCCCTGCAGTATTGGTGATACAATGGTATGTCAGCTGGAATGGTTTGGTTTTTACAGAAAGCATAAATGCATTTTAAGGAAGGTATTTTTACATAGGTGAGGCCTCTAAAAAAACCCAAAAAACCCAAAAGGTAATATAAGTGCAGAATAAAGTGACCTTTGGGGTTTTCTTTTTAATTCTTGGGTAGAAAAGCCATCCCAGTTAGGGACAGCAATTTATTGCATTGCTGAAAAAAACCCCAACCAACAAACAAACAAAGAAATCTGAATTTGTTCTCTTTCAGATTTGTTTTTGATCCTAATAATCCTTCTAGTGAAAAGGGCTATTTTACTCTTTCTAGAGGAATATTTTAAGTGTGGTTATCATAATATCACAGCTGCTGATAAGTTTGATAAGTTAGTGCAGATGTGTGTTTGCAGGCATGTTCTTATTCTGTATTTCCTGATCAAAGTCAGTAAACTGATACCTGGCTTCAGCTTTCCCCCCCCTCCCTCATAGTACTATTTGTATTTATTTCTCCAGAACAGCTGGAGAAAATGAAGGTACACTTAGCCCCAGTTCACTTGCTGCTGTAATCTCTTCACCTTTTTTCTTTTCCCCTCCCCCAAACTGATGGGAAACTGTGAAACCCAAGGTCAGGAATGTGGTTGGAATTGCAGGCCCCACTCTGGGGGAGGTGACACTTTCGGTCCCCGGGGGAAGAAGTCACTGCTTTGTTTATCAACATGCAAAGGACAGCCCAGGATTTCTGGTTCTCCAAGCAGCAGCACTGGCAGGGAAGAGAGCTGTTTGCTTGGATGGAAGATGGTTGAGAGAAAAGTAGTGATGGCTCACAGGGGGAGAGGAAAAACGTGTTATTTGGGGGTGTAAAGTGGGGGGGATGACAAGCTAACAAGGTAGTGGAAGCCACATGAACAGGAAAAGGAGGGCTTAGAGGAGACAGATCAGGACAGAAGGAGAGACCATCATGTTTCAGCCCTGAATATCAAATCTTAGGAGATCATGAAGGAAAGTAGAAACAAAGCTCTCCTGTCCTTTGGTGAATTTCCAAATGGATCAGCTGTCATATTTTAAGGAGGGTGTATTCCAGG
>NW_020922391.1:0-1054 GCF_003984885.1 Neopelma chrysocephalum
GTCAGGCCCCTCCTTCTGGGCAAAAAGGGCCGTAGTTTGCTGGCCGGCGCGCCTGCCAGTCGGGTGCTAAAATTGCATACGGTCGAGGATTCCTTCCAGACCGGAGGCGCAAGGACCGGGAGCACCGGCTGTGCGCGTAGAGCCAATCGCAGCACACAAAAGGCAGGCGGGATCCGGAGGGTGAGGCCCTTCCTTCTGGGCAAATAGGGTTGCTGTTCCCTGGCCGCCGCACTTGGCGGTCCGGGACCGGCCGAGGGCCAAAATCTGATACGGTCCAGGATTCTTTCAAAACTGGATGACCCCGAAGTCGGGAGCCCCGGCTGTGCGTGTAGAGCCGATAGCGGCGCACAAATAGCAGGCGAGAATCGGAGGGTCAGGCCCCTCCTTCTGGCCAAAAGGGGCCGTCGTTCGCTGGCCGGCGCGCCTGCCAGTGGGGGCTAAAATTGCATACGGTCGAGGATTCCTCCCAGACTGAAGGCGCCAGGACCGGGAGCCCCGGCTGCGCGCGTAGAGCCGAACGCGGCGCACAAGGGGCAGGACGGAGTCGGAGGGTCAGGCCCCTCCTTCTGGGTAAATAGGGCCGCCGTTCAGCGGCCGCCGCACCTGGGAGTCCGGGGCCGGCCGAGGGCCAAAATTGCATACGGTCGAGGATTCTTTCAAGACCGGATGCGCGGGAGTCGGGAGCCCCGGCTGCGCTCGTAAAGCGGAGCGCGGCGCACAAAGGGCAGTAGGGAGCCGGAGGGTCAGGCCACTTCTTCTGGGCAAAAAGGGCCGTCGTTCACTGGTCGGCGCGCCTGCCAGTCGGGGGCTAAAATTGCATACGGTCGAGGATTCCTTCCAGACCGAAGGCGCAAGGACCGGGAGCCCCGGCTGTGCGTGTAGAGCCGATCGCAGCGCACAAGCGGCAGGCGAGAGCCGGAGGGTCAGTCCCCTCCTTCTGGGCAGAAAGGGCCGTCGTTTGCGGGCCGGTGTGCCGTCCGGGGGCTAAAATTGCATACGGTCGAGGATTCCTTCCAGACCGAAGGCGCCAAGACCGGAAGCCCCGGCTGCGCGC
>NW_020922392.1:0-859 GCF_003984885.1 Neopelma chrysocephalum
GTCCCTAGGATTTTAGGGTGTAGGAGAGTTCATACCCCCCGTATTCCCAAGATTTTTTGGGTCTGAATGTTCCCAATCCCCCCGTTCCTGTGCTTCTCAGACATTGATGGTGCCCAAACCCCTCTTTTCCAAGATTTGAGGAGCTGGGAGTGCCCAACCCCCCCTGTTCCCAGGAGTTTTAGGGTCTGGTAGTGCCCAATCCCCTCTTTTTCAATATTCTGGCCTCTGGATGTGCCCAAACCACCTTTCTCCAGGATTTTTGGCCTCTTGGATTCCCAAACCCTCCCTTTCCCAGGAGTTTTATGGTCTGGGCGGGTCTAAGCCCCTCTTTTCCGATATTTTGCATCTGAGAGTGCCCCAAACCCTCAGTTCCTGGGATTTTAAGCATCCAGGAGAGTCCATACCCCCATGTTCCCAAGACTTGGCCATCTGAATGTTCCCAAACCCCCTCTTCCCAGGTTTTCAGGGGCTGACATTGCCCAAACCCCCTGTTCTCAGGATTTGAGAGCTCTGCATGTGCCCAAACCACCTTTCTCCAGGATTTTGTGTGTCTAGGAGTGCCCAAACCCCCTGTTCCCAGGAGTTTTAGGGTCTGAGAGTGTGCAAGCCCCTCTTTTCCAATGTCTTGGGCTCTGGATATGCCCAAACCCCAAGGTTATCAGGATTTCAGGGCCATGCATGTGCCCAAACCATTTTCACCCATGATTCTGGGTGTCAGGAAGTGCCCAAACCCCCTTGTTCCCAGGAGTTTTAGGGTCTGGGAGTGTCCAATCCAACGTTTTTCAATATTTTGGGCTCTTGGTGTGTCCAAACCTCTGTTCTCCAGATTTTGTAGTTCTGGGAGTGCCCAAACCCCCCC
>NW_020922393.1:0-1508 GCF_003984885.1 Neopelma chrysocephalum
TGGGTGACAAGGCCCTCTGGCCCACGACCACAGGTACTGTGTGGGGTGCCCCGTGCACAGGCAGAAATGACAGGGGCAGCGGGGACAAGGGTGTCTCACCTGGCCAGCAGACCCACTGCATAGTGGTGGGTGTCAGAGTTGAGGAGTGTGTCCCAGCCACGCTTCTGTTCCATTGCAACCATGACATCTTCACACTCGAGATGACAAAGCAGGGCCTTGGTGGTCAGCACTGCAAACCTGTGTGCAGAGCAAAGCCCAGGTCATCATCCTGGGAGCCCTGAGCAGCCCCGAGGGCATGAGAGGGTCAGGAGGACTGGGACTGAGCACCTCTTGGAGTTTGTGGGAAGGTTGTCTTGCTTTTGGCATTCCCTCCACAAGGTGTCAACTTCCTCTGGTGTCTGCTCTGTGTGGATGGAAATCTGGAAGAGCAGATCCACGAGGAGACGGGGGGAATACTTTTTCAGTAGCTCTGGGCACTGCAGCATCTGGAGAATCTCCCAGATCACCCTGGTTGCCTGTGAAAGATAAACCACTCAGACACAGCTCTCAGTGCCCAGACGTCCATGGGAAAGAGCCCAGGTGTGGGAGGCAGAGGCCAGGGAAGACGCAGGGGCAGCCCCCAGCCTGGTGCCCCTGAACCCGCCCCTAAGCCAGGTTTCCAGCCCAGCGCCTGAGGCAGGGAGACGCAGTGCTCGGGGAGGATGGAGAGCTGCTGGAGAAGCGACCTGTGGGCAAGTAAAGTCCAGTTCCAGAAACTCACAGCCAGGCCAAAGACATGTGTGTTGTCCCCGTCGGAGGTGGACGTGCTGTGCCGTGGCCAGTCCTCCATCACGCGGAGCAGCTTTGGCAGCACCTTCTCCATTGTCCTTCCTGATGAGGCGATGGTCTTCCATATGGTTGCAGCAGCTCTGTGGGGCAGAGTTCTGTGTCAGGGGGTGCCGGCCAAAGTGCCTTGAGGAGCAGGGAGGGAGCATGGCAGCAGGATGGGGGCTGACATGGCAGGGCTGGGAAACAGAGGCTCCAGATGGTCCTGGAACTCTCCATCCCTCTGGCAGACCACGTGGGACAGGATGGACAGGCTGATGTGCTCTGAAGGCTGGTAAGCCCCGAGTCCTGAAGGCAGGGAGGCCCTGTACCTGTCACATGATGGGGCACAGCGCAGGAGGGTCACCACAACATCATCAGGGTGTGCCTCAGTCACCCTCAGGAACTCTGTCAGCAGCTTCTCTTCCAGAGTCTCGCTGGCTGTCAGTCTCTGGTGCAGGTTCCTGACCAAGGCTGGCACCTGCAGGAGGCAGGGGGGAAGAGCTGCCAACTTGCCCAGCTTCCCTGACAAGTGCTTCCCTTCCCACCGCACTGTGCTGGCCTCAAAGGCTGAGAGGGCCCAGGGGAGCTGGCTTGAGGGGCCACAAGCCCGTGGAGTGGCTTGAGCCTTGGGCACAGGCTGCTTACTTGCTTTGCACTGGAGACACCATTCCCCTCAAAAATATCTGCAGTGGGAGCAGAAC
>NW_020922394.1:0-601 GCF_003984885.1 Neopelma chrysocephalum
CAAAAACGCTCCAGGGACACCCCAGACCCACCCTGAGCCCCCTGGGAGCCCCCAGACCCTCCTCAACCCCCCCTGAGACCCCCCCAGAGACCCCCCAAAACCCCCCCCAGGCTCAGTCTGGGCATGTCAGAGAGGGGGTGTTTGGGGGGGTAGGGGGTGTCTTGATGGATTTGGGGAGGCCCTGGCGCCCCTCTCCCCCTCCCCTTTTTCCCCCGGGGAAAAGCAGAAAAACGGGGGGGGAAAAAAAAACCCAAAAAACCAAAAATAAAGCGAAAACCGGTGAATAAACGGCGAAAACATCGCGAGATTTGAGCGGAGCGCGAGAGTTGGGGCGGGGGGGACGGCGGCGGAAAGCCCCGAACAGCGACGGAAAGGCGCGAACCGAGCCGGAAAGGCACGAACAACGGCGGAAAGAGCCGAGCGACGACGGAAAGCCCCGAACGGCGGCGGAAAGCCCCGAACGGCGGCGGAAAGCGCCGAGCGCGGCCCGAGTGGCGCCGGAAGTTGCCGAGCGCGGCCGGAAGTGGCCGAGCGCAGCCGAGCGCGGACGGAGCGGCCGCGGCCTGAGCGGGGACCGGGAAGGCACCGGAGGGGGGGGGGG
>NW_020922394.1:701-950 GCF_003984885.1 Neopelma chrysocephalum
CAAAAACGCTCCAGGGACACCCCAGACCCACCCTGAGCCCCCTGGGAGCCCCCAGACCCTCCTCAACCCCCCCTGAGACCCCCCCAGAGACCCCCCAAAACCCCCCCCAGGCTCAGTCTGGGCATGTCAGAGAGGGGGTGTTTGGGGGGGTAGGGGGTGTCTTGATGGATTTGGGGAGGCCCTGGCGCCCCTCTCCCCCTCCCCTTTTTCCCCCGGGGAAAAGCAGAAAAACGGGGGGGGAAAAAAAAA
>NW_020922395.1:0-207 GCF_003984885.1 Neopelma chrysocephalum
CCGTGAATGCATTAAAAAAAAAAAAGCAGAACGCCCCCCCCAAAAAAAACATGCAATATCCACAAAAATAGGTACGTTCGGCTGCAATTAACTTTTCCATTAGACCATCCAGAGGGAGAGAAAAAGGGAAAATCCTGGAAAATGGGTATTTTCCTCGATGTCCCCCCTCCCCCTTTTTTTCTCCCTCTTTTCCTTCTTCTTCCTGCT
>NW_020922395.1:307-1150 GCF_003984885.1 Neopelma chrysocephalum
GGGGGGGGGGGGGGGGGGGGGGGGGGGGGTGGCCCGGCTGGGTGCTCTCCCCCCCCCTCCATCCGCCGCCTCTCCCACATTCTCAGACGTTTTTATTAAAATTCGCAGACAAAAGGCAAACAAAAATGGCAGCCCCGGCTTATTTTTAAAACGCTAGGACGGGGACGCCATGTTCTGCAGGGCTGAGGGGAGGGGGAAGGGGGGGCGAGGGGGGGAAAAAGGAGGGAAAAATTTTGAAAAAAAAATTTGATTTAGGCGAAAAACGAATAAAAAGCGGCGCGGGGAAGGGGGGGGAGCGTGTGGAGGAGCCCCCCACGCACATACACACACACGCACACACAGCTCGCCCCCGGGGTGAGGGGGTTTTTTGGGGGTGGCGGTGGAGGGGGGGGAAGGTTGAGGTGTTTTGGAGAAGGGAAGGGAGGGGGGGGGGAGAAAAGGGAGGGATGAGGGATATAAAAAAAAAAAAATAAAGCGAGGGGGGGAAGGTAAAAAAAAAAAGACACTTCCTATACCGACAGCCATGGTGCCCCGCCGTCCCGCCGGCTCCGCCGCACGGAGGAAGATGGAGCCCCGCGCCGCCCCCCCGCCGCCGCCCCCGCCCCCGGCCCGCCCGGCCCCGCCACCGCCACCGCCACCGCCCGCCCAGGGACGGGCTGGGCCGGGGCACCGGCCAGGGGGCTCCGCGGGACCCCCGAAGGTACGGGGGGCCTCCCGGGTCACGCAGCCCCCCCCGACATCCCTCAGCCCCCTCCCCAAACCTCCTCAGTGTCCTCAGAGCTACCGAACCTCCTCAGCACCGGCGGGGCTCCCCAGACCTCCTCAGAACCCCAAACCTCCTCA
>NW_020922396.1:0-254 GCF_003984885.1 Neopelma chrysocephalum
GGGGGGTCGTGGGAAGGTTTGGAGGGGCTCAAGGGGGAGGAAAGGGAGTTTGGGGGGTCCCTGGGGGAGTTTAGGGGGGTCCCAGGTGGGATTTGGGGGTGTCAGGCAGAATTTAGATGGTCCCAGGTGGGATTTCGGAATCCCAGGAGAGATTTGGGGGGTCCCAGGAGAGATCTGGGGGGTCCCGGGTGGGATTTGGGGGGTCCCGGGTGGGATTTGAGGGATCCCAGGTGGGATTTGGGGGGGTCCCAGGT
>NW_020922396.1:354-1273 GCF_003984885.1 Neopelma chrysocephalum
CCCCCTGGACCCCCTGAGACTACCAGGGACCCCCTGGGACCTCCCCAAACCAGGGCCTGGAGATTGTGAACCCTCGGGCGGCCGAGAAGAAAGTGGCCAAGGCCAACCAGAAATACTTCTCCAGCATGGCCGAGTTCCTCAAGGTCAAGGGGGACAAAAGTGGGGTCCCCACATCCCTCTGAGACCCCGGAACCCCCCCCCGGGACCCCCAAAGTCCTGGGGACCCCCAGACCCCCCGCAGTATCACCCGTTGTCTTTATATATTGAGTTTGGGTATTGAGTGTCTGTGTGAAGTTTTTGGGGGGTCCTCAAGGTCCAGGGGGACAAAAGTGGGGTCCCCACCCCCCTCGAGACCCCCAACCCCCCCCCCGGGACCCCCAAAGTCCTGGGAACCCCCCCAAAAGTCTCCTCAATATCACAACCCTTTCTGCCTTTTTTTCTATGTTGACTTTGCCTATGCAGCATCTTGGGGATTTTGGGGGGGATTTTGGGGAGTCCTGGGTGGTCCTGGAGGGGTTTTGGGGGTTCCTAGAAGGATTTTGGGGGATCTCGGAGGGACTTTGGGGGGTCCTGGATGTTGAGGGCCCCCCCCAGAGGGACTTTTAGGGGGCCCTGGGAGGATTTTGGGGGGGTTTGTTGGGATTTTGGGGGGGTTTTGTCGGGATTTTGGGGGTCCCATTCCCGCTCCTCCTCCCCCCCTCCGCATCGCGCTGGCCACGCCCCCGATGAACCAGCCAATGGGAGAGACGGCCACCGCGTGGCCCCGCCCCTCGCCGGGGGGTTCCACCAATCAGGGGCCGCGTTAGTCTTTTCCGCCCTGCCGTGAGTGACAGTTCCTCTGACCAATAGAAACCCGTTTTCCCTGCACAAGCCCCACCTTGGGGGCGAGGCTTCCTCCTTGCCACGGCCTTTCTCCGGT
>NW_020922397.1:0-677 GCF_003984885.1 Neopelma chrysocephalum
CCCAGGGGGGGCTGGGGCTTGGGGTGTAATTTGAGGGGGATATTTAGGGGTTCACAGACTGGGGGATTCGGGGTGTATGGGCTCTCTTTGGGGGGGTGGGAATGTAGAGATGCTTGGGGATAGATGATGTTTGGGATTGGGGAGGGTTTGGGTTGCGGGGTGGAAATCAGGAGGGTTGGGGAGAGAATGTGGGGTGTTGGGGGGGCTCACATGGGGCGTGTTTCGGGTGAGGGGGTGTTTGGGAGCGCAGGGTGCTGTGTCTGCAGGGTGGGGGTGTCTGGAGTCAGGCGTGAGGGGTGGGGATCTGGGGGGGCTGGGTAGGGGGGTATTTGGGGAGAGAGAGGAGGGTGGGGCTGGATGGGTGGGGGTGTTTGGGCATTGGGCACGTGGGGGTCTGCGTTTGAGGAGGGGTGAGAAGAACGCGGGGTAGGGGGGTAGAGAGGGAAGAAAGGGGCTCCGTGGGGGCGGGAAGGAGGAGAGGGGTAGAAGGGAGAGGCTGGGGTGGGAGGCGGGGGGGGAGACCCCTCCCCAGTGGTCTCCTCGGTGGGTTACGAGGGGAGCCCTTGGGGGAGTTATGGGTGGAGCCCCCTCCCCACGGCGAGTTGGGAGGCGGGAGGGCAGCCGGGGGGGCGATTACAGGAGCAGCCCCATCCCCGGTGGTCTCCCCGGCGGGGCGG
>NW_020922398.1:0-285 GCF_003984885.1 Neopelma chrysocephalum
CCCCCACGGGACCAGGTGACGTTCTGGGTGACCCTGTGGGTCCAGAGGGGACATCGGGGTTGATGGGGCCATGGGACCGGTTCTAGGTGACCCTACAGGCTGGGAGGACATTGAGGGGGTGACCCTATAGACCACAGCCCATGTTCTAGGTGACCCTACAGGCTGGGAGGACATTGAGGGGGTGACCCACCTTCTGGGTGACCCTATAGCCTGGGGGGATGTTGGGGGTGTGGCCCACGTTCTAGGTGACCCTGTGGATCAAGGAGGGGACATTGGGGGTGTGGC
>NW_020922398.1:295-1178 GCF_003984885.1 Neopelma chrysocephalum
GTTCTAGGTGACCCTGTGGATCAAGGAGGGGACATTGGGGGTGTGGCCCATGTTCTAGGTGACCCTACAGCCTGGTGTCACCTTGTGGTGCTGCCCTGCCCTCGGGGATGCCCCCGGGCACCATGAGACACTGTGACCCCATGGGACACCGTGACCCCATGGGACACCGTGACCCCGTGGGGCGCCGTGACCCCGTTGGGGCAGTGTGACCCCGTTGAGGCAGCGTGACCCCGTGGGGCAGCGTGATCCTGTGGGGCACCGTGACCCCATGTGGCACCGTGACCCCATTGGGGCAGCGTGACCCCGTGGGGCACTTTGACCCTGTGGGACATCGTGACCCCGTGGGGCACCGTGACCCCGTGGGGCACTTTGACCCCGTGGGGCAGTGTGACCCCATGGGGCACCGTGACCCCGTGGAGCACTGTGACCCCGTTGAGGCAGCATTGACCCCGTGGGACACCGTGGCCCTGTGGGGCACTGTGACCCCGTGGGGCGCCATGACCCCGTGGGGCAGCGTGACCCCGTGGGACAGTGTGACCCCATTGAGGCAGCGTGACCCCGTGGGGCAGTGTGACCCCGTGGGGCAGCGTGACCCCGTTGAGGCACCGTGACCCCATGTGGCACTGTGACCCCGTTGGGGCAGTGTGACCCCGTGGGGCAGCGTTGACCCCATGGGGCAGCGTTGACCCCGTGGGGCACTGTGACCCCATGGGTCAGTGTGACCCCATTGGGGCACCATGACCCCATGGGGCAGCATGACCCCGTAGAGGCAGCGTTGACCCCATGGGGCAGCATTGACCCCGTGGGCCATGGGGTGGTATGACCCCGTGGGGCGCCGTGACCCCATGGAGCAGTGTGACCCCGTGGGGCAGTGTGACTCCAT
>NW_020922399.1:0-1783 GCF_003984885.1 Neopelma chrysocephalum
ACCCCAAAACCACATCAAATCAATGGTGGACCTCCAAAACTGCACGATCTTGGACTTGTGGGTGGGCTCGTGGGGTGGAGCCCCAAACCCACATAAACCAATGGTGGACACCCAAACCCACATCAATCCATGATAGTTGACCCCAAAACCACGTCAGTTGATGGTGGAGTCCCAAAACCACGTCAATCCATGATGGTTGACCCCAAACCCACATCGGTTGGTGGGAGAACCCCAAAACCACATCAAATCAATGACAGAGCCCCAAAACCACGTCAATCCACAATGGTTGACCCCAAAACCACGTCGCTTGATGGTGGAGCCCCAAAACCAAGTCAGTCCATGATGGTTGACCCCAAACCCATGTCAGTTGATGGTGGAGCCCCAAACCCACGTAAACCAACAGTTGACCCCAAAACCATGTCAACTGATAGTGGTTGACCCCAAAACCACATCAACAAAAGGTGGTTGACCCCAAAACCACGTCAGTTGATGGTGGAACCCCAAAACCACATCAGTTGATGGCGGTTGACCCCAAAACCATCCCAAGCCCCCCCAAACCCCCCCTCACCCCCCTCACCATGGCGGTGATCTCGTCGTAGGACTGCAGGAACTCGACGATCTTGGACTTGTGTGTGGGCTCGACGCGGGCGAAGCAGCAGGCGCGGCGGCAGGCCTCGCGCTGCTCGCCCAGGGGCAGGTCGTCGAACTCGCGGCCGGTGTAGGCCTTGCCCGTCACCTCCTCGTCCTCGCCGAAGATGCCGATGCGGCGGCAGATGGCGATGGCCGTGCCCTTGTTGTCGCCGGTGATCATGATGACGCGGATGCCGGCGTCGCGGCACAGCCGGATGGAGCCCATCACCTCCTTGCGCGGCGGGTCCAGCATCCCCACGCAGCCCACGAACGTCAGGTCCGTCTGGGGAGGGGGAGAAGGGGGTCAAGGGACCCGAAAATGGGGTGTTGGGTGGGGGTGGAGGAGAAAGAACCCAAAAAATGGGGCGTTGGGTGGTGGTGGAGGAGCAAGAAACCCCAAAAAATGGACATTGGGTGGTGGTGGAGGAGCAAGAAACCCCAAAAAATGGGTGTTGGGTGGTCAAGGAGGACCAAAAATCCCCCAAATTGAACCTCAGATGACCAAGAGCCCCCCAAAAAATCGACTTTAACCCCCTCCCGGAGACCCCAAACCCCCCCAACCTGAGATCCCACCACCAAGCACGACCTCTTAGACCCCCCCAGGAGACCCCAAACTGGACCTTGGATGGTCAAGAAGGACCAAAAACCCCCAAAAATGGAAGCTTAGATGGTCAAGGAGGACCCAAAACCCCCAAACTTGAACCTCAGATGACCAAGAATCCCCAAAAATGGACCTTGGATGGTGAAGAACCCCCAGAGAAGGTTCTGGATGTTCCTCCACAACCAAGAACCCCCAAAAAAGGGACCTTTGATGGGTCATGGAGGACCAAAAACCTCAACCAAGAACCCCCAAAATTGAACCTCAGATGACCAAGAACCCCCCGGAGAAGGTTCTGGATGTTCCTCCACAACCAAGAACCCCCCAAAAAATTGACTTTAACCCCTCCCGAAGACCCCAACTCCCCCCAAACCCCACTTTTATCCCCTCCTGGAGACCCCAAACCCCCCAAAACCCACTTTTCTCCCCCCCCGAAGACCCCAAACCCTCCCAAACCCCATTTTCTCCCCTCCTGGAGACCCCAAACCCACTTTTATCCCTTCCTGAAGACCCCAAACCCCACTTTTATCCCCCCCAGAGACCCCAAACCCCCCC
>NW_020922399.1:1883-1959 GCF_003984885.1 Neopelma chrysocephalum
CCCCCCCAAACCCCACTTTTCTCCCCTCTTGGAGACCCCAAACCTCCCAAAACCCATTTTTATCCCCTCCTGAAGA
>NW_020922400.1:0-330 GCF_003984885.1 Neopelma chrysocephalum
AGTGAACCATAAAGATCAATAGGCACTGCCAGATAGGGAGCCATAGGATCCAATGGGCATTGCCAGATAGGGATCTAAGGGGTCCAGCAGGCATTGCCAGATATTGATCCATAGGGGGCAATGGGCACTGCCAGATAGGGATCCCAGGGGTCCAACGGGCACTGCCAGATAAGGAGCCATAGGTGCTGCCAGATAGGGAGCCATACATTCCAATAGGCATTGCCAGATAGGGATCCATAGGGGGCAATGGGCACTGCCAGATAGGGAGCCATAGGGGACAATGGGCACTGCCAGATAGGGAGCCATAGGTGCTGCCAGATAGGGAGCCAT
>NW_020922400.1:340-1151 GCF_003984885.1 Neopelma chrysocephalum
GGCACTGCCAGATAGGGAGCCATAGGTGCTGCCAGATAGGGAGCCATAGGATCCAATGGGCAGTGCCAGATAGGGAGCCATAGGATCCAATGGGCATTGCCAGATATGGAGCCATAGGGTCCAACGGGCACTGCCAGATATGGAGCCATAGGATCCAATGGGCACTGCCAGATAGGGAGCCATAGGGGGCAATGGGTGCTGCCAGATAGGGAGCCATAGGGGGCAATAGGGGGGAAATGGGGGCTGCCAGATAGGGAGCCAAAGGATCCAACGGGCACTGCCAGACAGGGAGCCAGGGGTGCTGCCAGATATGGAGCCATCAGGAGCAATGGGCACTGCCAGATAGGGATCTATAGGGTCCATCAGGCACTGCCAGATAGGGATCTATAGCGTCCAATAGGTAATGCCAGATAGGGAGCCATAAGTGCTGCCAGATAGGGAGCCATAGGATCCAATAGGCAATGCGAGATAGGGAGCCATAGGGGACAATAGGCACTGCCAGATAGGGATCCATAGGGTCCAGCGGGCACTGCCAGATATGGAGCCATAGGATCCAATGGGCAATGCCAGATAGGGATCTATAGGGTCCAATGGGCACTCCCAGCCCCAGAGCCGGGGTGCCCGGGTGCCCCCCGTGTGCCCCCCGTGTGCCCTCACCAGCACTTTGCCGTTGATGCACTGGGCCAGGGGCAGCCACTCGAAGACCTCGCTGAAGAGGGCGAACATCTGCGCCGTGTACTTGGCCTTCACCTCCCCCTCGAAGCCGTAGATCTGGTTCATGTTGTCCGTCTCGTGGTTCCCTGGGGGCACA
>NW_020922401.1:0-663 GCF_003984885.1 Neopelma chrysocephalum
GCCCCCTCTGAGCCCCCCCCGGGCCCTTTTCCCCTCGCAGTCGTGCCCCCCCACCCGGCCCGACCTGCTGAACGTTCACCTGGTGCCACATTCCCACGACGACGTCGGGTGGCTCAAAACCGTGGACCAGTATTACTATGGAGGTGGGCGAGGACGGGTCACCTGGGGGTCCCCTGTGCCCCCCTCCTGTGCTTTGGTGTCCCCTGGGTGTCCCCAAAGATGTCCCCGTGCCCTTGTCCTGCACCACCACACCCCCTCGCTGTGCTTTGGGGTGTCCCCAGGGATGTCCCTGTGCCCCCCGGAGCCATCCTGGCTCTTTGGGGTGACCCAGTGCCCCCCTCCCTCCATCCCCTGGTGCTTTGGAGTGATCCCCCATTGTCCCCTGGGTGTCCCCAGGGGTGTCCCTGTGCCCCCTCCCGTCTCCATTTTTTTGAAACTTGGATATCTTACAACTTCATGATACAATAAAAACATAAAATATAAATATAAATAAGTATACATATAAATATAAATAAATAAAAATATCAATAAATATAAATAAATTCATATATATAAAAATATAAAATATAAAAATATATAAATATAAAATATCTAAATATCTAAATCTAAATATAAAATATAAATAAATATAAATATATAAAAATATAAATAAATATAAATATA
>NW_020922401.1:673-1267 GCF_003984885.1 Neopelma chrysocephalum
ATATAAATAAATATAAATATATAAAAATATAAATAAATATAAATATAAATAAATTCAAATATATAAAAACATATATAAGTATACATAAATATAAAATATTAAAATATATAAATATAATAAAAATACAAAAATATAAATATAAAAATTATAATAAATATATAAAAATAAATTCAACTATATAAAAATGCATATATAAATATATAAAAATACATAATATAAAAATATATGATATAAAAATTATATATATTCAATATAAAAATATAAATATAAAAATATTTATAAAATATATAGGATATATTTATAAAATATATTTAAAAAACCCTTGTATTTTTATTTTTCATCCCCCCCGTCCCCCCCCCAGTGCGGAACAATGAGCAGCACGCAGGGGTCCAGTACATCCTGGACTCGGTGGTGGCCGAGCTTGGGGCCGACCCCGCCCGGCGCTTCGTCTACGCCGAGGTGGCTTTTCTGTCCCTCTGGTGGGGACAGCAGGACCAGGACACACGGAACAGGGTCAGGGACCTCGTCCAGCAGGGTACGGAGGGACTGGGAGGGACTGGGAGGATGGGAGGGGGCACTGGGAGGATGGGAGGG
>NW_020922402.1:0-745 GCF_003984885.1 Neopelma chrysocephalum
CCCCCCCCAACCATCAGCCTGCGCTTCAGTTTTTAAAAATTTTATTTATAACAATATCTGTTTTTTGTTTAGTTGTAAAGTAATCCAGCAAAAATTATTAAAACATTTTCCCCCCAAGTAAAAGGATGGGGTCCCTCCCCTGTCCCCCCCCATGCGTTTATTTATTTCTACTATAAAAGCTAGGTCATCTCCAGGGGGGGGTTTTGTGGCCTTTTTTTTGTTTTCCTTTCTTTTTCCTGTTAAAAAATGTGCATGTTGGGGAGCGGGCCAGGGGCAGGTGAGAGGGGGGGCCCGTGGGGCTGGGACCCCCCCACCACCACAGTGGGGCTGGGGGGCTTCATCCTGGCCCCTGTAACAGTCGGGCAGAGAAGGGGGGAGAGGGAGAGGGGAAAGGTGGGGAAGGAGGGAGGGGAAGAGGGAAGGAAACAGGAGGAGGGAGGGGAGGGAATGGGGAGCCGAGGGCGGGTTGCAGGAGAAGGGGGAACCCGGGGAGCAGCAGATTTGGGGGGGGGGGAGAGGAAATGGGGAGAGGGGAGCTGCCGGGGCTGGGGGGGGCTGGGGAGCGTGTGGCCCCTGCTCTGCCGCCCCCCCCCGTGCCCCCCATAGCAGTGACCCCACATCTCCCGTCAGCCCCGGGGTGTTCACCCCCATACCTGACACCCCAGCGTGTCCCAGGGGTGGGAGAGGGGGCAGAAAAGGGGAGGGGAAGGGAAGGGAAGGGAAGGGGAGGGGAGGGGAGGGGGGG
>NW_020922403.1:0-470 GCF_003984885.1 Neopelma chrysocephalum
GGGACAGGGACAGGGACAGGGGACAGGGACAGGGGCAGGGCTGGCCCTGCCGGGTCACGTGACCCCAGGTGGCATCACCGTGTGTCCCCCCCCATGTGTGTCCCCCCCTCCCCAGGTGACCCTGAGCATCTTCGAGGTGGCCTCGGCCGCCGGGATCCCCTGCGAGGTCGACCCCGCGCTGGTCACTGTGCTGGGGGGGGCCAGGACAGGTACGGGGACACTGGGAGGGCTGGGGACACTGGGGGGGTGGCCCTGCCAGCTGGGACCCCACACACCCTCTGTCACACCCCTGGGACCCCACACACCCCCTGTCACCCCCCTGGGGACAGTAGGGGGGTCTCCCTGCCAGCTGGGACCCCACACACCCTCTGTCACACCCCTGGGGACACTGGGGGGGTGGCCCTGCCAGCTGGGACCCCACACACCCCCTGTCACCTTCCTATCGGACCCTTGGGGACACTGGGGGGCTG
>NW_020922404.1:0-719 GCF_003984885.1 Neopelma chrysocephalum
ATCCCTGTTCAAGTGTGGGGTCTGGATGGGGAGATGCCTGGGGATCCTTGCGTGTGGGAGGTCAGGATGGGTGATCCAGGGGGGATATCTGGGTGGGTACCCCTCAGGAATAGGTGAGGGATCCCCATATGGGGACCTCTGGGGGGGGGGATCCCCGCCTGGGGTAGGTCTCTGTGGGTGATCCCTGCCCATGGGTGGGGGGCTGGATGGGGAGGTCAGGGTGGTGTTCCCTATCGGTGCGTGGGGAGATCCCTGGGCTTCCCCGCAGGGGGGGATGTCTGGGTGGGGGTGAACCTCAGGAACACGCGAGGAGCCCCCGCACGGGAAGCAGCTCTGCGAGCGGGACCCCCGCGCGGGGCCCTCCGTGTGTCTCTCCCGCGGCGCACGGGCCGGCTCCGGGCGATGCCCCCACACACGCGCGGACACCCCCTGGGCCCCCCCTGCTCGGCTGTGCCGTGCCGGGGGCCCCCGCGCTGCCCCGGCCGTGCCCCCGCGGGGCTTCCCCGGGCGGTGCCGGTGCCTTTAACGCGCGGGGGGGCGGCCGCGGGCGCGGCGGACGTGCGGGGCCGCCTCCTCCCCTTCCTGCCGCCCGCGCCGCGCAGACACCGACACCGGCCGCTCCCGATCCCCTGCCCGCTCCGTCCCCGCCGACACGGCCCCGCGCGGCCCGGCCCTGCCCTGCTCTGCCCGCCGCCGGCTCGGTGAGTCCCGCCCGGGGG
>NW_020922405.1:0-414 GCF_003984885.1 Neopelma chrysocephalum
CCCCCCCAGTGTTGCCGTGGGGGTTCCCCAAGTCCCAGGGAAGGTTTTGGGGTGCCCCTGACCCCCCCGTTTTCCCCCCAGGTGGCCCGGGCGGGGCGTTTCGGCACCAAGGGCTTGGCCATCACCTTCGTGTCGGATGAGAACGACGCCAAGATCCTCAACGACGTCCAGGACCGGTTCGAGGTCAACATCAGCGAGCTGCCCGACGAGATCGACATCTCCTCCTACAGTGAGACATCTGGGGGGCTTTTGGGGGTCCAGGGGGGCCGAGGGGGGCTTGGGGGGCTTTGGGGGGGCCTGGGGAAGGGTTTAGGGTATGACAGGTTTGGGGTGAACATCATGGGATTGACATCTCCTCCTACAGTGAGACGCTTGGGGGGGCATTTGCGGGGCCTGGGGGGCTTGGGGGGGGGG
>NW_020922405.1:514-1924 GCF_003984885.1 Neopelma chrysocephalum
CCTGGGGGGGGGGTTGAAGGGGGTTTGGGGGTTCTGGGGGGGGTTTGGAGGAGCTTTGGGGGTTCTGGGGGAGGTGTGGAGGGGGTTTGGGGGTTCTGGGGTCTTGGAGCAAGTTTGGGGGGCAGCAGCCCCCCCGCTCCGTGGGTGATCTGTGTGTGTTTTGGGAGGGGTCTGGGGGTGCTGGGGGGGCTCCTGGTGCCTCCCCTGACCCCCCTTTCCCCCCTCTCTCTGTCCCCCCGCAGTCGAACAGACCCGATAAGGACCCCCCAGGCCCCGCCGCCGCCGGGACCCCCCCGGGACCCCCCCTCATCTTCCACTCCGAACCCCCCCCCCCCTCAAAAAACCCGGCCCGCCCGCGGGGGAGGGGCCGCCACCCCCCCCCCTTCCACCCCGGGGGGGGTTTGTAGAAAAACGGCCTGAAAAGACAAAAAAAAACCCCGAGAAGAAGAAAAACCTCCCAAAACGTGAAGTTTTTCCCCGTGCAGCAGCTGGGGGGAGGGGCCTGGGGAACCTTCTCACCCCCCCCCGGGATCCCCCAAACCCCCCCCGGGGACCCCCCCCGACCCCCCCGGGCTGTAAAATTTCTTGTTTTTTGGTAATAAAGTTGCCGAAACGGCCTCAAACGCGTGGGGGCGTGGCCTGTGCGGGGGGCGGGGCTTAGAATGAATGGAAGCTCCGTATAAGGGAAAAGGGGCGGGGTCTGCGAGGAGAGGGGGCGTGGCCTATGAGAGGGCGCTAATGCTCCAATAAGGCAAAAGGGGCGGAGCTTGTGCGGGGAGGGCGTGACCTCGCTTTCCCGCCGCTGGGCAGCCCCGCCCTCTTGAAGCGGCTGGGCGTGGCCTGCAGTGGGCGGGGTCATGCGGGCTGGCTATAAAAGGGGCCGCGGGAGGAGTCGGGGCCTTTTCGGGGCGGGAGCGGGTGAGAAACGGGCTGGGGGTGTCATTGTGGGAGGGGGGAGTTTGGGGTTATTTAGGGGTGTCCTGGGTGGCATCGGGGGCCGTGGGAGGGCCATGGGAGGGCCCTGGAGGTTCTGTGGGCCCGGCGAATCCTTGGGGAGGATTTTAGGGGTTCTGTGGGCCTGGGATGTCCTTGGGGAGGGTTTGAGGGGTTCTGTGGGCCCGGCGAATCCTTGGGGAGGATTTTGGGGGTTCTGTGGGCCCGGCGAATCCTTGGGGAGGGTTTGAGGGGTTCTGTGGGCCTGGGATGTCCTTGGCGGGGGGGGAGAGCGAAATATGGGGGGGCTGTTTGGAAGAGATTGAAGGAGGTGATGGACCGTGGAGTTGGGGGGCTGAGGTTGGTAGAATTGGGGTTCCCCATCCCTTTTTTTGGGGGGATCTCCCTGTCGCAATGATGACACCAAAGACTAGAGTCTCCGAGCCCCCCTGAGGACGCCACAGGCCTGAGCGACGC
>NW_020922406.1:0-799 GCF_003984885.1 Neopelma chrysocephalum
CCCAGGTGTGCTCAGGTGTGTTCCTTTGGGTGCCAGGGCGGTGTACCTGGTGCGTCACCGCGCGACGCGTCAGCGCTTCGCCATGAAGAAGATCAACAAGCAGAACCTGCTGCTGCGGAACCAGGTGCAGCAGGCCTTCGTGGAGCGCGACATCCTCACCTTCGCCGAGAACCCCTTCGTCGTCTCCATGTTCTGCTCCTTCCAGACCCGCCGCCACCTCTGCATGGTCATGGAGTACGTGGAAGGTGGGGGAGCGCGGCGCGATACGGGGGGGGCGGGTGTCGCGATATAGAAGTACGTGTCGCGATATGGGGTCGGGCCTTGCGATATGGGGGCACGTGTCGCGATATGGGGCCGTGTTTCGTGATATGGGGTTGTGTGTCATGATACGGGGTCGTATGTTGTGATATAAGGTCGTGTGTCGTGAAATGGGAGCACCTGTTGCGATACGGGGTCGCGTGTCGCGATATGGGAGTTGTGATATGGGAGTACATGTCATGATCTGGGGTCATGTGGTGCGATATGGGGGCACGTGTCGCGATATGGGGCCGCATGTCGCGATAGGGGGTCGCGTGTCGCGATATGGGAGTTGCGATATGGGAGTACATGTCATGATATGGGGTCGTGTGTCGCGATACGGGAGTCCACGTCGCGATACGGGGCCCCATGTCACGATACGGGGTCGCGTGTCGCGATAGGGGGTTGTGTGTCACGATACGGGAGTTGTGATCTGGGAGTACATGTCATGATACGGGGTCATGTGGTGCGATATGGGGGCACGTGTCGCGATATGGGGCCG
>NW_020922406.1:809-1568 GCF_003984885.1 Neopelma chrysocephalum
TGATATGGGGTCATGTGGTGCGATATGGGGGCACGTGTCGCGATACGGGATTCCATGTCGCGATACGGGGTCGCGTGTCGCGATACGTTTGCCCCCCCCGTGGCAGGCGGTGACTGCGCGACGCTGCTGAAGCACATCGGGGCCCTGCCCCTGGAACTCGCCCGCCTCTACTTCGCCGAGACGGTTCTGGCGCTGGAGTATCTGCACACCTACGGCATCGTCCACCGCGACCTCAAACCCGACAAGTGAGTGAGGGGGACCTGCCCGGCTCACCTGGGACACGCCCGGCTCACCTGGGTGATGCCCGGATCACCTGGGCCCGCCCACCTCACTTGGGCCATGCCCGGCTCACCTGGGGACCACCTGACTCACCTGGGCCATGCCCAGCTCACCTGGGACATGCCCACCTCATCTGGGTGATGCCCGGCTCACCTGGGTGATGCCCGGATCAGATGGGACATGCCCAACTCACCTGGGGACCACCTGACTCACCTGGGCCACGCCCGGCTCACCTGGAGACCACCTGACTCACCTGGGACACACCCGCCTCACCTGGGACACGCCCAGATCACCTGGGACACGCCCAGATCAGCTGGGCCACGCCCAACTTGTTTAGGCCCCGCCCGACTCATTTGGGCCACACCTGCCTCACCTGGGCCGCGCCCAACCCGTTTGAGCCACCCCCCGCCTCACCTGGGCCACACCCAACTCACCTGGGGACCACCCACCTCACCTGGGCTATGCCTGACGCATTTGGGC
>NW_020922407.1:0-606 GCF_003984885.1 Neopelma chrysocephalum
AGCCCCAGGGGGGGCTCCAGGAAGTCCTGGATCTCCTGCGGGGGGGGCAGCACCTCCATGGAGTCGGGGGGCAGCGGCGGCGGCCCGGCCTGGGGGTCCAGCCCCTGCGAGCGCACCTGGTGCAGGTGGGCTTCCAGCAGCAGCTGCGGGGAGGGGGCGGCCGGGGGGGCGGCGGGGGCGGCGGGGGGCGCGGGGGGCGGCGGGGGGGGCGGCGGCGGCGGGGGGGGGGGGCATCCGGCGCTGCTGCTCCAGGAGGTGAACGTCCAGGGCGGGGGGCCGCGCCTTGGGCCGGGGGTGCAGCTGGCTCTGCGTGTGCGTCAGCACCGAGGGCAGCAGGGACCCCCCCAGCTCGGGCGGGGGGTCCAGCAGCAGGTTGTGGGGCTCCAGGGGGGGCCCCTCGCCCACCAGCCCCCGGCCGTGCTCGGGGGTCTTGGGCAGGTAGGAGTGCGGGGGGGGCGGCGCGGGGGGCTGCCCCAGCTCCTTCCCGCCGGGCAGGTGCTGCTGCTCGGGGGGCTTCTTCTGCAGCTCGTACGAGTCCAGCCCCGCCGGGGGGGGCTGGTGGCCGTAGTGCACCACCGAGGTGGCCGCCAGCCCCTCGCCCCCCCC
>NW_020922408.1:0-1674 GCF_003984885.1 Neopelma chrysocephalum
CTGGTGTTACTGGTCCGTACTGGGCTCACCTGGGGGAACACGGAGGCCTGAGAGGTCTCAGTGGGGGCGGGGACGGGCGTGGCCGGTGACACCACCTCGACCTTCCTCTTCTGGGGGGACAGCCCAGTTCACACCAGTTCACACCAGTTCACACCAATGCTCCCAGTGCTCCCAGTATCCCCCCAGTATCCCCCCAGTGCTCCCAGTATCCACTCTTGGGGACCCCTGCCAACCCTTGGGAACAGCTTGGAACCCTTGATGAGCCTTGGGGACAGTTGGTGACCCTGGTGACCCTTGGGGACAGTTAGGGACCCCTGGTGACCCCGCTGACCCCTGGTGACTCTGGTGTCCCTTGGTAACCCCTGGTGACCCTTGGGGATCCCTGATGTCCCTTGGTAACCCTTGGGGACCCCGGTGACCCCTGCAGACCCCCAGTGACCCCTGGTGACCCTTGGGGACCCCTGATGTCCCTTGGTGACCCCTGGTGACCCCAGTGACCGTGGTGACCCTGGAGATCCCTGGTGACCCTTGGGGACCCCGGTGACCCTTGGGGACCCCTGGTGTCCTTTGGTGACCCTGATGACCCTGGTGACCCTTGGGGACCCCGGTGACCCTGGTGACCCCTGGTGACCCTTTGGGACCCCTGGTGACCCCTGCAGACCCCTGGTGACCCTGAGGACCTCTGGTGACCCCTGGTGACCCTTGATGACCCTGGGGGACAGTTGGGGACCCCTGGTGACCCTGGTGACCCCTGGTGACTCTGGTGTCCCTTGGTAACCCCTGGTGTCCCCAGTGACCCTTGGTGACCCTTGGGGACCCCTGGTGACCCTTGGGGACCCTTGATGACCCTTGGTAATCCCTGGTGACCACTGGTAGCCCTTGGGGACCCCTAGTATCCCTGGTGACCCCGGTGACCCCTGGTGACCCTTGGTGACCCCTGGTGACCCTTGGGGACCCCGGGGACATGGGGGGGGGTTACCGTGGGGCGCGGGGGGGGCTCGGCCTCGCTCTCCTTGGGCAGGTGAAAGCGGAGGGTGAGGGGCAGCGGCCCCGCTGGTGGCCCTGCCGGTGGCCCCGGTGGCCCCGTGGGTGGCCCCGTGAGTGGCCCCGGTGGTGGCCCCGGTGGTGGCCCCGGTGGTGGCCCCGGCAGGCTCTTCCCAAGCGCCAGCTCCAGGCTCTTCCTCTGCGCCGGGAGGAAGAGGAGGGGAGTTTTAGGGGGACACCGGGGATGGGGGGGGGACACGGGGACAGAACGGGGGGTGGCCCCTCCCTGTCACCCTCCCCCTGCCCCGGGAGGGGGTTTGTCCCCAGAGGGGTCCCTGCCCGGGTGACCAAGAGGGGTCCCCCGAGGTCACCTGGAGGGGTTGGGGGGTCCCCGAGGTCACCCAAAGGATCTGGGGGTGTCCCCAAGTGGTTGGGGGTGTCCCCTCCCCAAGGCCACCCCAAGAACTTGGGGGTGTCCCCAAGGGGTTGGGGGTGTCCCCCAGGGTCCTTTAAAGGGGCTGGGGGTGTCCCCAAGGTCACCCAAAAAGTCTGGGGGGGTCCCCATGGGGTTGGGGGTGTCCCCCAGGGTCCCTTAAAGGGGTCGGGGGTATCCCCAAGGTCACCCAAAGAATTTTGGGGTGTCCCCAAGGGGTTGGGGGTGTCCCCCAGGGTCCCTTAAAGGGGTTGGGG
>NW_020922408.1:1774-2920 GCF_003984885.1 Neopelma chrysocephalum
CATCCCCATGGGGTTGGGGGTGTCCCCCAGGGTCCCTTAAAGGGGTCGGGGGTATCCCCAAGGTCACCCAAAGAATTTTGGGGTGTCCCCAAGGGGTTGGGGGTGTCCCCCAGGGTCCCTTAAAGGGGTTGGGGGTGTCCCCAAGGTCACCCAAAGAACTTGGGGGTGACCCCAGGGTCACCTAAAGAATCTGGGGGTGTCCCCAAGGTCACCCAAAGAATTTTGGGGTGTCCCCATGGGGTCGGGGGTGTCCCCCAGGGTCCCTTAAAGGGGTTGGGGGTGTCCCCAAGGTCACCTAAGAAGGAGCTGGAGATGTCCCCAGGGTCCCCAAAGGCGTTGGAGGTGTCACCAAGGGTCCCTCAAAGGGGTTGGAAACGTCCCCAGGGTCACCTGAAGGGCTTGGGGGTGTCCCCAAGGGTCCAGGGTGTCCCCAAGGTCCCCAGAAACGGGTCAGGGGTGTCCCCAAGGGTCCAAGGTGACCCCTGGGGGGTCCTGGGGTTGTCCCTCAGGTCTGGGGGTGTCCCCACCCCCCCCAAGGAGTGTCCCCAGGGTTGGGGGGTGACACAGGGGTGGCCCCTGACTCCAGGTGTCCCCCCTCCAATGGGATTTGGGGACTCTGGGTCTGTCCCCAGTGTCCCCTGTCCTCACACTGTCTCCTGTGTGTCCTCACACTGTCCCCCGTGTGTCCCCCCAGGGTCTCTCTCTGGTCACCCCTTCTGGGTTGGGAGGGGGGGGTCTGACCCTGCCTGTGGTGTCCCCTGTGCCCTCTGTCCCCCTGATGTCCCCTCGGTGTCCTCCCCACGGCCCTGACACCCCCGTGTGCCCCCCATGACCCCCCGTGTCCACTCACTGTGTCCCCTCACTGTGTCCCTCTGAGGGGAGCCGGGTCTGGAGCCGGGCAGCCCTGATGTCCCTCAATGTCCCCTGATGTCCCTCACTGTCTCCTGTGTCCCCCCCGTGTCCCCCCCGTGTCCCCTCACCGGGTCTCTCTCGGGGGAGCCGGGCAGCCCTGATGTCCCCCAATGTCCCCTGATGTCCCCCAATGCCCCCTGATGTCCCCCAATGCCCCATGATATGCCCCGCAGTGTCCCCCCTGTGTCCCTGATGTCCCCCCCAGTGTCCCCAGTGTCCCCTCACCGGGTCTCT
>NW_020922409.1:0-2278 GCF_003984885.1 Neopelma chrysocephalum
GAAAGCGCCCGAATTCGGCCCAAAACCGCTCGGCCTGAGCCCAGAGCGCTCACAGCCGCTGGATTTTAGACAAAAAAAGCCTCTAAAATGCCTCTGTTTTCTCTAGAAAGCTCCGCAAACGGCTTCACTGCCGACAAAAAGCTCTTAAAGCTGCGCTGGTTCACGGAGGAAGCTCCTAAAGCCGCTTTATTTTATAAAAACAGCTCCTAAATCTGAATTATTTAAAGGAAAAAAAGGGACAAAAGCTGTTTCCTTGAAAGAAAAGTCGGCTCTTAAAGCTGTTTTCTTTCACTTGTATCCCTGGCTGGCGGCGATCCCAGCGATGGGAGGAGCCGGGGGCGCTTGGATGGGAGCGATTCATGGAAAACCTCCTGATTTCACCAAAAAATCGGCTCCTAAAGCTGGTTTTTATTCAAACCGAAGCTCTTAAAGCCGGTTTTAGAGAAACTGCTGCCTTCAGGGCCGGTTTCTGGGCAAAAACGCAGCTCTTGCAGCTGTTTTGTTTAATCCTGAAAACATTCTAATGGATGTTTTCTCAAAGGCGGAGCGAACTGGGGCAATTTAACCAAAAATGAGCTTTTTAAGCTGCTTTAATTTAAGCTAAAGAGAAAAAGCGCTCGTTAGGCTGAGTTCTGCTAAAAGACCAGCTCCTAAATTTGGATTCATTGAAATTTCAATTTTTCACAAGCTCCTAAAGCTTCCCAAAGGGGTTTTGCCCCGTCGGGGCCGGGCAGCGCAGGGGGCGGCCGGTTTGGGGTGAAACGCGGCATTTTCAGGCTCAGGATGGACAGAGAGGAGCCAGTTTGGGGGAGAAGCAGGAAAACCGAAGAGTGAAGATGGAGTCGGCAGGGAAAGGGACCTTTTTCCTCGCAGCGGCCCCGGCTGGGGGAAAAAATGGACTTTTTGGTAAAAAAGCGGCGGTTGGGCAGGGGAGGAGCAGAGAGAAGAGAGAAAAGAGCAAAAAAGGACAGAAAATAGAACCAAAAAAAAAAAAGAAAATAGAAGAAAATTGGACAAAAAAGAAAATTGAAAATTGGAAAAGAAAAAATAGAAAAAAATTGGAAAAAGAAAATTAAAAGTAGAAAAAAAATGAAAAAAAGGAAATGAAAAATAGAAAATAGAAGAAATTAGAAAAAAAGAAAATAGAAAAAATAGAAAATAGAAGAAATTAGAAAAAAGAAAATAGAAAAAATAGAAGAAATTAGAAAAAAGAAAATAGAAAAAATAGAAAATAGAAGAAATTAGAAAAAAAGAAAATAGAAAAATAGAAAATAGAAGAAATTAGAAAAAAGAAAATAGAAAAATAGAAAATAGAAGAAATTAGAAAAAAGAAAATAGAAAAATAGAAAATAGAAGAACGTAGAAAAAATAATAGAAAAAAGAAAATAGAAAAATTGGAAACTATAGAAAAACGAAAATTGGAAAAATATTAAAAGGACAATTTAAAAAAAAAGAAAAATAGAATAAAGAAAAACTCAAGTGCTGGAAATTGGAGAAGATGGAAGTGAAAACAGGGAAAAAAGAGAAGAGAGAAAAAGTAGAAGAGAAAAAATAAGAGAAGAGAGGAAAAATGAGAGAAAATCAAAGAGGATTTAGAGGAGAAAATACAGAAAATCAGAAGCAAAAAGAAGGAGAAAAAGGAAGAAAAATCCCGATTTGGGTCCCGGAGCTGAGAAAATTGAGGAAAATGCCCCAAACGGAGCCGGGTGAGGCCCCGCCCCCCTCGTGGGGTTGGGGGTTTTGGGGGGATTTGGGGGGTTTTGGGGTTTTGTCATTTCAGGCGCCGCCGCCGCCGTCGCCCCTCCCCCCCCCTCCCTTTTTCTATTAAACCCCCCAGAAATGGGGAAAACCCCCCAAATCCCTCCATGGCCCTCCGGCTCCGCCGCTCCCGCCGGCGCCGCTCCGTAAGTGTCCAAAATCTTTTGTTTTTCACCCGAAAGGCGTCGCGCGGGAGGGGCCGCTGGCAACGCTCCAGGAAAGGGACCAGAAGGGACCAAGGACGGGGGTTTTTTGTGGGTTTTTTTTTGTGGGGGTGTTTGGGGGGGGGTCTCCGGTGTTTTTCCCCCTCAGGGAAGCGGCAAAACGCAGGAAAAAAAAAAGGCAAAAAACGGTGAGAAAAAAGCCGAGGAAAGGGAAAAAAAAAACAGGAGAGGATTTAACCAGAAAAGGCCTTTCTGCACCCAAAACACGCTCAGGAATTTGAGGAGAGACCCCCCAGGTTTGGGGAATGCAGAGAAGTAAGAGTTGCTTTCATTTCGTTTTTAGGGGGGTGGTTTTT
>NW_020922410.1:0-459 GCF_003984885.1 Neopelma chrysocephalum
GGGGGGGGGGACACCCTAAAAAAGGGCACCCCCCCCAAAAAATGTGCAGGGGAGCCCCCCCGAGGGACTCAGGGACCCCCTCGAGACTGGGAACCCTCCCCCAAAATTTGGGACACTCCCATGAATTGGGGACACCCCCGTGGAATTGGGGACCCTTCCCAAAAATTGGGGATACCCCGGAATTGGGGATCCCTCCCCAGGGCACAGGAACCCCCCCGAGACTGGGGACCCCCCCCCCAAAATTAGGGACACTCCCATGAATTAGGGACACCCCCAGGAATTTGGGGACCCTTCCCATGAATTGGGGACACCCCCCCTGGAATTGGGGACCCCCCCAGGAATTTGGGGACCCTTCCCACGAATTGAGGACTCCCCCAGGAATTTGGGGACCCCCCCCCTTAGAATTGGGGATCCCCCCCAGGGCACAGGAACCCCCCCGAGATTGGAGACCCCCCCCAA
>NW_020922410.1:559-1444 GCF_003984885.1 Neopelma chrysocephalum
CCCCCCCCCAAAATTAGGGACACTCCCATGAATTAGGGACACCCCCAGGAATTTGGGGACCCTTCCCATGAATTGGGGACACCCCCCCTGGAATTGGGGACCCCCCCAGGAATTTGAGGACCCTTCCCATGAATTGACTCTCCCAGGAATTTGGGGACCCCCCCCCCAGAATTGGGGGCCCCCCCCCCGGGGCCAGGACCCCCCCCAACCTGGGGACCCCCCCCGGGAATTGGGGCCCCCCCCCAGGAATTTGGGAACCCTTCCCATGAATTGGGGACACTCCCACGAATTAGCGACACCCCCCCAAAATTGGGGACCCCCCCGAATATTGGGGACCCTTCTCATGAACTGGGGACCCCCCCAGGAATTTGGGGACCCTTCCCACGAATTAGGGACCTCCCGGAATTGGGGACCCTTCCCACGGATTGGGGACCCTTCCCATGAATTGGGGACCCCCTCGGAATTGGGGACCCCCTAGGAATTTGGGGACCCTTCCCACGAATTAGGGACCCTTCTCATGAATTGGGAACCCCCCCAGGAATTTGGGGACCCTTCCCACGAATTGAGGACTCCCCCAGGAATTTGGGGACCCCCCCAAAATTGGGCCCCCCCCCCGTGTCCCCCCGGTACCAGTAAAGGACGTGAACGCGCAGCGGCGCCATGGCAGCGACTGCGCAGGCGCGGAGGGCGCGTCCCAGCGCTCCCAGTCCCTCCCCCAGTTCTCCCAGTTCGCCCCTCCCAGCGCTCCCAGTCCCTCCCCCAGCGCTCCCAGTCCCCCCCAGTCCCTCCCCCAGTGCTCCCAGTCCCTCCCCCTGCCCCCCTAGTCCCTCCCCCAGTTCCCCAGTTCGCCCCTCCCAGTGCCCCCAGTCCCTCCCCCAGTATAAC
>NW_020922411.1:0-2525 GCF_003984885.1 Neopelma chrysocephalum
AGTCAAATTTTGGGGTGATTTTGAGCCAAATTTGGGTCAAAATAAGGATCAAAATTGGGCAATTTTGAGTCAAATTTGGGGCAATTTTCAGTCAAATTTGGGGCAAAAATGAGCGATTTTGAGTCAAATTTGAGGTGATTTTGAACTAAACTTTGGGGCAAAATTGGGGCCAAAATTGGGCAATTTTGAGTCACATTTTGGGGTGATTTTGAGCTGAATTTGGGGCAAAATTTGGGCAAAAATGAGCCATTTTTAGTCAAATTTGAGACATTTTGACCCAAATTTGGGGCAATTTTCAGCCAAATTTTGGTCAAAATTGGAGCCAAAATTGGGCAATTTTGAGTCAAATTTTGGGGCAATTTTGAGCTGAATTTGAGTTGAAATTGAGGCCAAAATTGGGTCACTTTGAGTCAAATTTTGGGGTGAGTTTGAGCCAAATTTGGGTCAAAATAGGGGTCAAAATTCGGCAATTTTGAGTCAAATTTGGGGAAATTTTGAGTCAAATTTGGGGCAAAAATGAGCGATTTTGACTCAAATTTGGGGCAATTTTGAGTCAAATTTGGGGCAAAATAGGGGTTAAAATTGGGAATTTTGAGTCAAATTTTGGGCAATTTTCTGCTGAATTTGGGTTGAAATTGAGGCAAAAAATGAGCGATTTTGAGTCAAATTTGGGGTGATTTTCAGCCAAATTTGGGGCAAAAATGAGCAATTTTGAGTCAAATTTTGGGGTGATTTAGAGGCAAATTTGGGTCAAAATAGGGATCAAAATCGGGCAATTTTGAGTCAAATTTGGGACAAAAATGAGCAATTTTGAGTCAAATTTTGGGGCGATTTTCAGTCAAATTTGGGGCGAAACTGGGGCAAAAATGAGTGATTTTGAGTCAAATTTGAGACCATTTTGACTCAAATTTGGGGTAATTTTCAGCCAAATTTTGGTCAAAACTAGAGCCAAAATTGGGCAATTTTGAGTCAAATTTTGGGGTGATTTTGAGCCAAATTTGGGTCAAAATAAGGGTCAAAATTGGGCAATTTTGAGTCAAATTTGGGGCGATTTTCAGCCAAATTTTGGGCAGTTTCGAGCCAAATTTGGGGCAAAATTGGGGCCAAAATTGGGCGATTTTGAGTCAAATTTGAGACCATTTTGACTCAAATTTTGGGCAATTTTGAGTCAAATTTGGGGCGATTTTGGGGCAAATTTGGGTTGAAATTAGGGCCAAAATTGGGCAATTTTGAGTCAAATTTTGGGCACTTTTCTGCTGAATTTGGGTTGAAATTGAGGCAAAAAATGAGCAATTTTGAGTCAAATTTGGGGTGATTTAGAGCCAAATTTGGGTCAAAATAGGGATCAAATTTGGGCAATTTTGAGTCAAATTTGGGGCAAAAATGAGCGATTTTGAGTCAAATTTTGGGGCAATTTTCAGCCAAATTTGGGGCAAAATTGGAGCCAAAATTGGATAATTTTGAGTCAAATTTGGGGTGATTTTGAGCTGAATTTGGGTTGAAATTGAGGCCAAAATTGGGCGATTCTGAGTCAAATTTGAGGCCATTTTGACCCAAATTTGGGGCAATTTTGAGTCAAATTTGGGGCAATTTTCAGCCAAATTTGGGTTGAAATTGAGGCAAAAAATGAACGATTTTGAGTCAAATTTTGGGGCCATTTTCAGCCAAATTTTGAGTCAAACTTGGGGTGATTTTGAGCCGAATTTGGGGCAAAATTGGGGCAAATTTGGGTCGAATTTTTTGGGGGGAATTCCCGCCCTTTGGCGCCCCCTGCTGGTTGAAACCCAGATTTTTCCCTAAAATCCCCCATTTTAAGTCATTTTTTGGGACCCTTTCGCAGCTTTTTTGGGGCCGTTCGGGTGTTTTCCAGGACAAGAAATCTCCGGGAATTTTTTGGGAATCCCAAATTCCCGCCCTTTGGCGCCCCCTGCTGCTTCCAACCCCGTTTTGGGGCCAAAAAAATCCCGTTTTAAGTCGTTTTTTCGCGGGGATTTTTCCGGATGGGATTTTTTTTTTTCCTGAGACAATTTTTCCTGGAATTTTTTTGGGATCTACCTGCCCGTAATTCCAGGAGCGCTCGGCAATCTGGTCCTCGGTGCCGTAGAAGATCCTCCCGGTCTCGTTGAGGACGTACTCGTTGAGGTCACTCGTTTTTTCCATGTACACGGAATCCTCTGGAAAACATCCCAAAATTCCCCCCAAATTGCAATGTTTTATCCCCAAAAATTCCGAAATTTTACCCCCAAAAATCGCGAAATTTTACCCCGAAAAATCGCAAAATTTTGCCCCAAAATTGCAATATTTTACCCCAAAAAATACTGAAATTTTACCCCCAAAATTGGAAAATGTTACCCCAAAATTGCAAAAATATTACCCCCAAAAATAGTGAAATTTTACCCCCCAAAATTCCGAAATTTTACCCCCAAAATTGTAAAAATATTACCCCCAAAAATCGTGAAATTTTACCCCCAAAACTGCAAAATTTTACCCCCCAAAATTGGAAAATTTTATGCCCCAAAATCACA
>NW_020922411.1:2625-4423 GCF_003984885.1 Neopelma chrysocephalum
TCACAAAATTTTACCCCCCAAATTGCAAAAATTTTACCCCCCAAAATTGCAAAATTTTACCCCAAAATTGCAACATTTTACTCCAAAAATCACAAAATTTTACACTAAAAGTTGCAAAATTTTATCCCAAAATTGGAAAATTTTACGCCCAAAAATCAGAAAAATTTTACCCAAAAATCGTGACATTTTACCCCCAAAATCACAAAATTTTACCCCAAAAATAATGAAATTTTACCCCCAAAAATTGCAGAATTTTGCACTAAAAATTGCAAAATTTTACCCCAAAAAAATCACAAAATTTTTACCCCAAACAACTGCAAAATTTTACCCAAAACTGCAAAAATTTTACTGCAAAATTGCAACATTTTACTCCAAAAATCACAAAATTTTACACTAAAAATTGTAAAATTTTACCCCCCAAAATTGCAAAATTTTGCCACAAAAAATCGTGAAATTTTACCCTCAAAATTGCAGAATTTTACATTAAAAATTGCGAAATTTTACCCCCCCAAATTGCAAAATTTTACTCCAAAAATCACAAAATTTTACACTAAAAGTTGCAAATTTTATCCCAAAATTGGAAAATTTTACGCCCAAAAATCAGAAAAATTTTACCCAAAAATCGTGACATTTTACCCCCAAAATCACAAAATTTTACCCCAAAAATAATGAAATTTTACCCCCAAAAATTGCAGAATTTTGCACTAAAAATTGCAAAATTTTACCCCAAAATCACAAAATTTTACCCCCCAAATTGCAAAAATTTTACCCCCCAAAATCGCAAAATTTTACCCCAAAATTGCAAAATTTTACTCCAAAAATCACAAAATTTTACACTAAAAGTTGCAAAATTTCATCCCAAAATTGGAAAATTTTATGCCCAAAAATTGCAAAATTTTACCCCCAAAAATTGCAAAAAATTTTACCCCCAAATTGCAAAATTTTACCCCCAAAATCACAAAATTTTACCCCCCAAAACCGCAAAAATTTTACCCAAAAAATCGTAAAAATTTTACCCCCCAAAAAAATCGCAAAAATTTTACCCCCAAGAACTGCAAAATTTTACACAAAACCCACAAATTTTACCCCCAAATTCAAATCTTTACCCAAAACTGACAAAGTTCACCCAAAAATCGCAAAATTTCGACCCCAAACTGACAAATTTTTACCCCAAAATTCCAAAATTTTAACCCAAAACTGGCAGTTTACCCAAAAGTAGCAAAATTTTACCCCAAAATTACCAAATTTTATCCCTAAACTGCAAAATTTTAAACCAAGACTGGGAAATTTTACCCCCAAACCTCAAAATTTTAGCCCAAAATCCCAAAATTTAACTCCAAAATCCCAAAATTTTACCCCAATTTTCCCCTTTTTTCACCCAAATTTTCCCATTTTTTCCCAAAATGTTCCCATTTTTTTCCCCAAAACCGGCCAGATTTTCCCAAAACCTCCCCCTTTTTCCCCCATTTTTCCCCCAAATTTTCCCTTTTTTCCCCCATTTTCCCCCAATTTTCCCTTTTTCCCCCCAAAATCCCCCATTTTTTCCCCCAAATTTACCATTTTTTCCCCAAAATTTTCCCAAATTTCCCCAGTCTTTTACCCACATGTCCTCCAAATTTTCCCCAAAAATCCCATTTTTCCCCTATCTTTCCCCCCAAAATCCCATTTTCCCCCCATTTTTCCCCCAAAATCCCATTTTCCCCCCATTTTTCCCCCAAATTTCCCCTTTTTCCCCCATTTTTCCCCCAAATTTCCCCATTTTCCACCCAAATTTTCCCCAAATTTCCCCATTTCCCCC
>NW_020922412.1:0-2766 GCF_003984885.1 Neopelma chrysocephalum
GGGGGGGTTGAGGGGGACGGAGGGGTCACAAAGGGGGGGCAGGGCCAGAGTAAACACCCCCCCCATCCCCCCCAGCCCACCTCGGCTGCTGGGCACGGCTGGAATGGACTGGGGGGACTGGGACAGGCAGGCACTGGGATGGACTGGGAGGACTGGGATGGACTGGGGGGACTGGGGGGACTGGGATGGGCTGGGGGGAATGGGATGGACTGGGTGGACTGGGATAGACAGGCACTGAGATGGCCTGGGAGGACTGGGACAGACTGGGGGGACTGGGATGGACTGGGGGGACTGGGACAGGCAGGCACTGAGATGGACTGGGAGGACTGGGATGGACTGGGGGCACTGGGACGGACTGGGGGCACTGGGATAGACAGGCACTGGGATGGACTGGGGGCACTGGGATAGACAGGCACTGGGATGGCCTGTGAGGACTGGGATGGACTGGGGGCACTGGGATAGACAGGCACTGGGATGGACTGGGGGGACTGGGATGGACTGGGAGGACTGGGATGGACTGGGGGGACTGGGATAGACAGGCACTGAGATGGACTGGGGGCACTGGGAGGGACTGGGGGCGGACTGGAGGGACTGGGACAGGCAGGCACTGGGGGGACTGGGATGCACGGGGACACGGGGAGGGCTGGGAGGGACTGGGATGACTAGGACAGACTGGGACAAACTGGGGTAACTGGGAGGACTGGGGAATATTAGGGCAGACTGGGAGGACTGGGAGGTGCTGGGGCATACTGGGAGACTGGGACATACTGGGACAGACTAGGAGATACTGGGACAGACTGGAAAAGACTGGGACAGACTGGGAGGTGCTGGGGCATACTGGGACAGACTGGGAGGTGCTGGAGCATACTGGGAGAGACTGGGACATAGTAGGATGGACAGGGAGGTAGTGGGACAGACTGGGACAGACTGGGAGGTACTGGGGCAGACTGGGACAGACAGGGACAGACGGGGAGGTACTGGGGCAGACTGGGGCAGACTGGGACAGACGGGGAGGTACTGGGACAAACTGGGGCAGACTGGGACAGATTGGGGCAGACTGGGAGGTACTGGGGCAGACTGGGAGGTACTGGGACAGACTGGGACAGACTGGGACAGCTGAGGCACTGGCACGGACTGGGGGGACTGGTCCAGACTGGAACTGTTGGTCTGCACTGGGGGGGCAGGGCTGGCTGGGGGGTGACTGGGTCCATACTGGGCACACTGGGCTGCACTGGGAGGGCGAGGCTGGGCTGTGGGCAGCTGATAACACTGGGCCAAACTGGTGTCACTGGTGAGGGGCCCCCCCCGCCCTTGAGCCGCCCTTGGCCGTTGCCATGGAGATAAGCCGGGCCCTGGGGGGGCACTGGGAGGGGACCTTGGCACGGGACTGGGGGCACTGGGAGGGGGGGAGGGAAGGGCACTGCCCCCCCACACAGCCGGAGCCGGGAACAGCCAAATCCTGGGAACAGCCAAATCCCGGGAACAGCCGGAGCCCGGGAACAGTCGGAGCCGGGAACAGCCAAAGGGGAACAGCCAGAGCCGGGAACAGCCAAATCCCGGGAACAGCCACATCCTGGGAACAACCGTAGCCCGGGAACAGCCAAATGGGAACAGCCAAATGGGAACAGCCAAATCCCAGGAATAGCCAAATCCTGGGAACAGCCAAATCCTGGGAACAGCCACATCCTGGGAACAGCCAGAGCCTGGGAACAGCCGGAGCCCGGGAACAGCCGGAGCCCGGGAACAGCCAAAGGGGAACAGCCAAATCCTGGGAACAGCCAGAGCTGGGAACAGCAAATGGGAACAGCCGGAGCTGGGAACAACCAAATCCCGGGAACAGCCAAATGGGAACAGTCAAATGGGAACAACCAAATGGGAACAGCCAAATGGGAACAGCCACATCCTGGGAACAGCCACATCCTGGGAACAGCTGGAGCCAGGAACAGCCAGAGCTGGGAACAGTTAGAGCTGGGAACAGCCAAATCCTGGGAACAGCCACATCCCAGGAATAGCTGGAGCTGAGAACAGCCAAATCCCAGGAACAGTCGGAGCCCAGGAACAGCCACAGTGTCCATGGAAAGAACCACAACCCCGGGAACAGTCGGACACTGGAATGATTGTGTCCCTGGGAGCAGCTTCCATGGGCTGAGCCAGACCCCGGGAACAGCCAGAACCTGGGAACAGTCGGATCCCTGGGAACAGTCGGATCCCCGGGAACAGTTGGGTCCCTGGGAACAGTCAGACCCTGGGAACAGTCAGGGGGGCACTGGGGGCCACAGGGGAACAATGTTCCTTGGGAACAGCCCCATCCCTGGGCACAGTCGGTGCCTGGGAACAGGCATTCCCTGGGAACAGGCATTCCCTGGGAACAGCCGAGCCTGGGGAAAAATCCTGGGCAAGACCGTTCCTTGGGAACAGCCCCATCCCTGGGCACAGTCGTTCCTTGGGAACAGCCGATCCCAGGGAACAATCCCGGGCATGACCGTTCCTTGGGAACAGCCATTCCACGGGAACAGTAGATCCCAGGGAACAGCCATTCCCTGGGAACAGCCCCATCCCTGGGCACAGCCAGTGCCTGGGAACAGCCATTCCCTGGGAACAGCCGATCCCATGGAACAATCCTGGGCATGACCATTCCTTGGGAACAGCTGATCCCGGGCACAGCCGTTCCTTGGGAACAGCCCCCCCCAAATCCCCCTCCCGGTGCCCCCAGTTCCCCCCCGGTGCCCCCATTGTCCCCCCTCAGTGTCCCCCCTTTCCCCCCCC
>NW_020922413.1:0-875 GCF_003984885.1 Neopelma chrysocephalum
GGGTGCCCATAGGAGGGGTGCCCGTTATCCTCGAGCTCACCCCCCTCCCGCAGCTCCCCCAGGACCCCTCCCGGGCCCCCCCGGGTCCCCCCGCACCTCCCGCGGGCCGCCATGGCAACAACTCCCGCCGCACCCGCCGCCATCTTTGTTCCTCCCTTGCCCGGCCCCGCCCCCGGCGGCCTCGCCGCCCGCTCTGCGCATGCGCCGTTCCCGCGGCCACGCCCCCAACCGCCGGCGTCGCCATGGAAACCGCGCGGCGTCTTAAAGGCGCCGCGCCCGCGGCGGGTGTTATTGTAGGGTCGCGCGCGGCGGGAGGACGCCCCCCACACCCGCGACACCGCCAGGACAATAAACGGGGGCAAAGTCAGGGCTGAAATGTTTATTGGGGAGCAGCAGCGAAGCGGCGGGGGAGGGGCGGGAGCAGCTGGGGAGGGGGTGGGGGGCACCCGAACCCCCCCCTCCTTGGTCACTTGTCCTTGTGCTGGATCATGCCTTTGGCGATGAGGTCGGGAATCTCCACGGCCAACCAGGGCCCCAGCTGTGGGGACAGGGGGGACCCCCGGGGGGGGGACAACCCCGCTCTGTGTCACCCACCACGCAACGGGTGGCAGCCCCCCCACAATGTCAGATCCTCTCCCCTCAGTATCACCCCCCACCCGCCTCCAGGGGCGACACCTCCTACAGTGCCCCCCTCCCGGTGCCCCCCCAGGGGTGACACCCCCAATATCCCTCCTGGTGTCCCCCCAGGGGTGATACCCCCCCAGTGTCCCCCCCGGTGTCCCCCCAGGGGTGACACCGCCCAATGTGCCCCCAGTGCCCCCCCAGGGGTGACACCCCCCAATATCCCCCCCTGGTGCCCCCCCAGCTCACCCCCA
>NW_020922413.1:975-1351 GCF_003984885.1 Neopelma chrysocephalum
CTCCCCAGGACCCCCTTGGCCTCATGATCCCTTCCAGGACCCCCCTCCCAAAATCTGGGCCCCTCCCCAGGACTCTCTCCCTCTCAGGACCCCTCCCCAGCCCCAGGACCTGCCCCCCAATACCTCCTGGCATCAGGATCCCCTCCAGGACCCCCTCCCCAAATTCTGGGCCCCCACCCAGGACCCCCTTGGCCTCAAGATCCCCTTCAGGACCCCCCCCCGAATTCTGGCCCCCCCCATCCCCAAATCCCACCTGTACATCTTGGCCGTCTTCCCGTCCAGCTCCGGGATGGCGATTTCAGGGGCGGTTCCAGGGTAGGTCACTGGGATCTGGGGGGGTCCAGGGGGGTCTCAGCAACCCCCAGACTCCCTCCCC
>NW_020922414.1:0-1459 GCF_003984885.1 Neopelma chrysocephalum
GTGTGTCCCCCCCGTCCCCTCACCACGTGTGTGCCGAGGGCAGTCTGTCCGTGGACCGGTCGTCCCGGTGGATCTGGAACTTCTGGATGCCGTTCATGCCCTCGAGGGCAGCGAATCCCTGCAGGGGCACCTTGGACGTGCCCGTGACGAACTGCAGGAACTTGGCGCGGTCGGCCTGGTCGAAGGAGCGCAGGGCCCGCCAGAACCACTGGATCTGGGGGGTGGGGGGCACGGTCAGACCCCCGGGATCACCCCCAGACCCACCCCGGGGGGGCAAACCCGCCTGGACGGGGCTGCTCTGGTACCTCCTGTACCGTGAGACCCCTGAAACTACCCCAAAATAACCCCAGGAAGGGGGGCTGGGGAGCCAATCCCACCTGGATGGGGCTGCCCTGGTACCTGTGGGTACCATCAGACCCCCAGAACCCCCCTGGAGGGTTTTGGGGCCAGTCCCACCTGGATGGAGTTGCCCTGGTACCTGTGTGGGTACCACCAGACCCCCAGAGCCCCCCTGGAGGATTTTGGGGGCTAGTCCCACCTGGATGGGGCTGCCCTGGTACCTGTGGGCACCATCAGACCCCCCCCATAGGGTTTGGGGGATTTTTGGGAGCCAGTCCCACCTGGATGGAGTTGCCCTGGTACCTGTGGGTACCACCAGACCCCCAGAGTCCCCAGAAGGTTTTGGGGTCAGTCCCACCTGGATGGAGTTGCCCTGGTACCTGTGGGTACCACCAGACCCCCAGAGTCCCCCTGGAGGTTTTTTGGGAGCCAATCCCACCTGGATGGGGCTGCCCTGGTACCTGTGGGTACCATCAGACCCCCCCCATAGGGTTTTGGGGCCAGTCCCACCTGGATGGGGCTGCCCTGGTACCTGTGGGTACCATCAGACCCCCAGAGTCCCCCTGGAGGTTTTTTGGGAGCCAGTCCCACCTGGATGGAGTTGCCCTGGTACTGTGGGTACCCCCAGAACCCCCCTGGAGGATTCTGGGGGCCAGTCCCACCTGGATGGAGTTCCCTGGTACTTGTGGGTACCATAAGACCCCCAGAACCCCCTGGAGGGTTTTGGGGTCAGTCCCACCTGGATGGGGCTGCCCTGGTACCTGTGGGTACCATCAGACCCCCAGAACCCACCCCCATAGGGTTTTGGGGCCAGTCCCACCTGGATGGAGCTGTCCTGGTACCTGTGGGTACCCCCAGAGCCCCCCATGGGGTTTGGGGGCCAGTCCCACCTGGATGGAGTTCCCTGGTACTGTGGGTACCCCCAGAGCCCCCCTGGAGGTTTTTTGGGTGCCAATCCCACCTGGATGGAGTTGCCCTGGTACTTGTGGTACTCGGTGTTGGCCTTGAGGTCGTCGATGTCGATGGTGGGCAGCCCCGAGATGAGCAGCTCCAGCTCCTGCTCCGTGAAGATGGAGATGAGGCGCTTGGGGATGATCTCGTAGAATCCCTCCAGGAACGC
>NW_020922415.1:0-601 GCF_003984885.1 Neopelma chrysocephalum
GACACCTCCTCCAGGGACAGGTCCCACTCGAACCTGGGGACACTGGGCTGTACTGGGCCGTACTGGGCCGTACTGGGGCGGCACAGGGGCCCCTCCACCCCCCCCTCACCTCTCGTTGAAGTCGGGGTTCAGGGTCCTCCTCTGCACGCTGGTTTTTCTCTTGGAGCCGCGGCCGCGGTCGGGGAGCAGCACCAGGGACACGTAGGGGTCCGGCAGCTCCTTCGCCGCCGCCCGCAGCTCCCTGGGGGGAAGAACAGGGCTCAGAGGGGGGGTCCCGGCCCGGGGGTCCCATCCCCGAGCCCCCCCTGCCCAGCCTCACCTGCAGGCGTGGACGATGGCCACCAGCTTCCTCTCGTCCCGGTGGTACCAGAGCGTGAGCTGCACCCGGGGACCCTCCGCCGGCTCGGGGGGGCTGCGGGGGCACGGGGTCAGCACCCCCAAAGACCCCCCTCACCGGGGGGGGCCTCGTGGACCCCCCTCCCTGGAATGTGGGGCTGGGGGCTGAATGCTCGGGGGGGTTTCGTGCCCCCCGTTCCCACCTGTCCGTGGGGGGCAGGCGCTGGCGCAGCCCCCCCGTCCCACACTCCTCCTCCTCCTCCTC
>NW_020922415.1:701-1504 GCF_003984885.1 Neopelma chrysocephalum
TCCAGGGCCAACCCCTCCGAGGCCAGGAGCTGGGCCAGGGGCAGGCTCAGGGTGCCCAGAGGCTGCCCCCCCCTCCTCCTTCACCTGCGGGCACAGGGAGCTCAGGATCCCCCCGTGGGAACCCCGGGGGGGCAGCGGGGATGGGACCCCCACCCTGGGGGGGGGGCAGAGACCTGCAGCTGCAGCGACTCCTCCTGCGGCCGCTTGATGAGGAAGGAGAAGCCTTCGTCCCACGTGGGCTCTGCGGACGGGGGGCAGGTCTGGGGGGGCGAGAAGGGGTGAGAGACCCCCCGATCCCCCCCCAAACACCCCCCAGCCCCCCCTGGCTGCCTCCTACCTTGGTCTTGAAGGAGACGTTTCCCACGGCCAGGCTGGCGAAGGCAGAGGGGGCTTTGGAGCCCTTCCGGAGCTGGGGGGGCAGGACGGGGGTGAGGGGGGGGCACCGTGGACATTTGGGGGCGTCCTGGGGGGGCCCAGGCCGGGGGGGGGGCACCCACTCACGGGCAGGTCAGCGGCTCTGTCCACGAAGACGGAGAGGAGAGCGGCCGAGAGCTCCTGGCCCCGGGCGGGCTGCAGGAGGCTGTTGGAGTGCAGGACCTGGGGGGCACGGGGGGGATGTGGGCTGGGGGGGTCCCGCCGTGGCGTGGGGACCCCCAGGAGATCGGGAATGGGGGCGGATGGGGATGGGGGAGCAGAGGTGGGGATGTCAGCGGGGACGGGGACACACGGGGTTGGGGATCGGGGTCCATGGGGACGAGGGTTGGGGTCCATAGGGACAAGGGGTGGGGTCCACGGTGTCCCCC
>NW_020922416.1:0-520 GCF_003984885.1 Neopelma chrysocephalum
AGACCCACCAAAAACCGGGCTGAGACCCCCCTAAAAACTCACCTGAATCTCTCCCAGCCCCCTCCAAACCTCACCTGAGCCCCCTCCTTGTTTTTACCCCCCCTCCAGGAGCTGAAATGCAACCCTACGTGCAGATGGTCCTCACCAACCTCGTGGAGATCATCAACCGTCCCAACACCCCCAAAACCCTGCTGGAGAACACGGGTGAGGGCTGAGGGGGCACAGAGGGACCCCCCCCGACCTGTTGGGTGCTGGGGATTCTCCCCCAAAATCCTCAAGCCCCCCCCAAATCCTCGATCTCTGCCCCCACTCTCCCCAGCCATCACCATCGGGCGCCTCGGCTTCGTGTGCCCTCAGGAGGTGGCCCCGATGCTGCAGCAGTTTATCCGGCCCTGGTGAGTTGGGGGGGGGCTTTTAGGGCTCCCTGACACCCCCAAAATTTCGGGGTGGGCAGCGCTGAACCTCATTTTCCCCCTACAAGGTGCACGTCGCTCCGGAACATCCGCGACAACGAGGAGAA
>NW_020922417.1:0-1308 GCF_003984885.1 Neopelma chrysocephalum
GGGAAATGTGAGGGGAAAAGGGCGGGAAATGTGAGGAAAAGGAGGTTGCTTGAAGGAGAATTTGAGGAGGAGGATGAAGTAGAGCCCCCAGACTCAATTAAGTAAGACCCCCAAATTCGTTTTGTTGGCCACCTCTTGGTAATAAATATTGGTTTTTGTTGAACCTGCAATGGTGTCGTGGTTTCGAGATTCAGTATGTTCCAACTCCTCCTTAATACAAAATGTGAGGGAGCAAAATGGTGGGAAATGTGAGGGGAAAATGGTGGGAAATGTGAGGGGAAAATGGTGGGAAATGTGAGGGGAAAATGGTGGGAAATGTGAGGGGGAAATGGAGGGAAATGTGAGGGGAAAATGGAGGAAAATGTGAGGGGAAAAGGGCGGGAAACGTGAGGGGAAAATGGCGGGAAATGTGAGGGGAAAAGGGCAGGAAATGTGAGGAAAAGGAGGAAAACGTGAGGAGGAAAATGGAGGGAAACATGAAAAGGAGAAACATCCCCCCAAATATTTTGGGGCCCCGCTGACCCCTGGGTGGTGGAGGCCGTCACGCTGACCACCATGATGGTGGCGTTGGTCAGGATCTGCTGCACGTTCTCGTTATTCTTGCACTTGTCCAGGGAATTCCCCAATTCCTGAAGGAACCCCCAAAATTAGGAGAGGGAAAAAGGGGGGGTGACTCCCCCCAGGGACCCCAAAACCCCCCCAGGGACCCCAAAACCCCCCAGGGGAACTCAAAGTCACCACAGGGGGACACTGAAATAAAGGAGAGAAAGGGGTAAAGGGGAATTTGGGTGGTGCCAGGTGGGATTTGGGGGTCCCAGGTGAGTTTTGGGAGTGTTTTAAGGGTCCCAGGTGAGCTTTGGGGGTGTTTTGGGGGTCCCAGGGGGTGTTTGGGGGGGGTCCCAGCTCACCTTGACCGTCCGGATATAATCCAGCGCGTTTGGCACCAGCGACTCCAGCTCCGGGAACCTCTTGGAATATTTGTCCCGGATGAACTTGTGGATGATGTCTGGGGGAGGGAGGGGGTCCCAAAATCCACCTCAGCCCCTGAAACCTCCCCAAAAACGCCCCCCAGGACCCCCCGAGATCCCCCCCAGGGCTCACTCAGCTCGTTCTCGATCTCCACCGTCAGGTTGTTGGCGTCGACGATCACTCGGTACTCGGGGGCCGCCTCCACCGGGCCCAAAACTGCCCAAAAACGGGGGAAATCGACCCAAAATTCACTTCGGAAACCCTTAAGCCCACACAAGATTGCCCAAAAAAACCCCCCAGGATCCCCTAAATCCTCCCCAGGACCCCCCAAATCCCACC
>NW_020922418.1:0-2458 GCF_003984885.1 Neopelma chrysocephalum
TTGGTGCGGTCACCACGGGCAGCAAGAGCTTTCTGGCCCGGCACTTTTTTGCCTGGGAGGAATCATCCTTTGCTTTTCGGAGCCCTGCGCTGAACTTGCCAGCCCGACTCCCGAAATTCAGTACGGACAAAGATTCCTCCCAGACCAAAGGTGCCACCACAGAAAGCTCTTGCTGCCCACGGAGTGCCCAGGCTGCGCCACCAACCGCCCCTGAAACCCAAAGGTCACAGGGTTTCTTTCCTGGGGGAAAGGGCTTCGTTCGCTTCCAGGAGGCCCGCGCTGGAATTGCCAGGAGCCGGGCGGAAGTAGGAAAAGAAGCCGAGCGGAAGTGGGGCAGGAGGCCGGGCGGAAGTGGGGCAGGAGGCCGGACGGAAGTAGGAAAAGCCGGGCGGAAGTGGGGCAGGAAGCCGGGCGGAAGTGGGGCAGCGGCGCCGCGGGACGGAGCGGGGGCCATGGAGGTGGGGGCGGGGAGGGACAGCGGGGACCGGGAGGGGGGACACGGGGAGGGACACGGGGCTACCGGGACCGGGGGCCGCGGCCCGGCCTTACTCGCTCCGTTTCTGCCCCCAGGATCCTGGCCCCGGCCCCGACCCCGGCCCGGCCACCGAGAGCCCGGCGGAGCTGAGCCCCCCGGGGCTGGAAGGTGATTCCAGGCTGGTCTAGGGGATCCAGGGTGCGGGGAGGATCCGGCAGGGGAGGTGCCGCGTGGGTTTGAGGTGTCCCAAGGTGGGCAGAATCCAGAGGGTTTTCCCTTTCCTGGGGGCCCGGGGTGGGAGGGTCCTGGGGTTCGGGATGTCTGAGGTTTGGATTTGGGGTGCCCCAGGATTTGGGGTACCTGGGGGTCAGGATTTGGGGTATCGCCAGGATTTGGAGTGCCCCAGGATTGGGGGTATCCCGGGGTCAGGATTTGGGGTATCCCCAGGGTTTGGGGTGCCCCAGGGTTTGGGGTGCCCCCTCACGCTGCCCCCCCCCCCAGGGGACGCCCACCGCGGTGCCTACACGGCTTTCATGAAATCCCACCGCTGCTACGACCTGATCCCCACCAGCTCCAAACTGGTCGTCTTCGACACGTCCCTGCAGGTGTGCTGGGGCCGGGGCGGGGAGAAGGAAGTTTTGGGGCTGGGGGGCACTTTTGGGGCTCCCTGACGGCCGTGCCCGCAGGTGAAGAAGGCGTTCTTCGCCCTGGTCACCAACGGCGTCCGGGCGGCCCCTCTCTGGGACAGCAAGAAGCAAAGTTTCGTAGGTGAGCCGGGGGGGCACAGGGGGCTCTCGGGCTGGCAAGGGGCTGGAGGGACCCCCCCTCACCCTCCCTGTCCCCCCCAGGAATGCTGACCATCACCGACTTCATCAACATCCTGCACCGCTACTACAAGTCGCCCATGGTGAGGGCCGGGGGTCTGCTGAGGGCGTGGGGGGTGTCTGGCTCTGCCCCCACCCCACCTATGGCCGTGAGTGATCCTGGTTTCTCCTCTTACCTCCCCCCAGGTGCAGATCTACGAGCTGGAGGAGCACAAAATAGAGACGTGGAGAGGTGAGGGGGGTCTCTGCCGGCCACCTCCTACCCCCCCCGGTGCTTCCGGAGCCCCCCGGCGCCGTCCCCCGCCCACCCCCCTCAGCCCCCCCCTCTCCCCACAGAGGTTTATCTGCAGGACTCCTTCAAGCCCCTGGTCTGCATCTCCCCCAACGCCAGGTACCCCCCGGGGGGGCAGGGAGGGGGGTCACGGCTTGGGGGGGGCACCCCTGGGCACACCCTAAATCCCCCCTCCTCTCCCTCCCGCAGCCTCTTCGACGCCGTGTCCTCCCTGATCCGCAACAAGATCCATCGTCTGCCCGTCATCGACCCCGACTCGGGGAACACCCTCTACATCCTCACCCACAAACGCATCCTCAAGTTCCTCAAGCTCTTTGTAAGTCCTGCCCCTGCCCCGTGGTGACGGGGTGGGGGCCACCCTGGGACCCCCAGCCCTGGGCTGTGCCAGGTCCCTGTGCCAAGTTCTGCCCCGAGCCCCTCGATCTGGGCTGTGCCAGGTCCCTGTACCAGGTACCACCAGCACTGGGCACAGAGTGGGCACAGCCCCGGTACCTCCCCACACGCTGTGGGTGCTGGGGGACCCCCAGGACGCCGCACAGACCCTCTGCACCACCCCTACCCGGGGGTCCCACATCCCCTGCTCCATCCCCCGGCGCTCTCCTGGGGGGTCTGTGCTCAGCCCCGTACCCCCCTCGCCGCCCCCACAGATCGCAGAGGTGCCCAAGCCCGAGTTCATGGCGCGGACGTTGGCGGAGCTGCAGATCGGCACCTACAGCAACATCGCCGTGGTGGGCACGGGCACCCCCATCTACGTGGCCCTGGGCATCTTCGTGCAGCAGCGCGTCTCGGCGCTGCCCGTGGTGGATGACTCGGGTAAGGACGGGGCTGTCCCGACCTCGGCTGTCCCCGGGTCACCTCCGGGGGGGG
>NW_020922419.1:0-893 GCF_003984885.1 Neopelma chrysocephalum
AAAGTGCTGGGATAACAAACTTCTTGGAGAACCCCCTGGAAAGCCAAGAGACCGCAGCTTTAATCAGGACCCTTCCCGGGGTGTGGTGGGGGCAACACATCCCTCATGGGCTGGAGCCTCTTCCCTGGAGCACGTGGAAATGTCCGGAATCGATGGAAACGGGGGCGGGAGTGACAAGGAGGAGGAGGAGGAGGAGGAGGAGGAGGAGGAGGAGGAGGAGGAGATATGAAACCGGGGTGGTCAGAACCACCCACCCCACGGCCACCAGTCCCCTGTGGGGACCCCACAGCCCCGTGGTGACCCCACAGCCCTGGGGTGACCCCACAGCCCCGGGGTGACCCCACAGCCCTGGGGTGACCCCACAGCCCCGGGGTGACCCCACAGCCCCAGGGTGACCTTACAGCCCCATGGTGACCCCACAGACCTGGCGTGTGACCCCACAGACCCGGTGTGACCCCACAGCCCCGTGGTGACCCTACAGCCCCGTGGTGACCCTACAGCCCCGTGGTGACCCCACAGACCTGGCGTGTGACCCCACAGCCCCGGGGTGACCCCACAGCCCCGGGGTGACCCCACAGACCCGAGGTGACCCCATAGCCCCAGGGTGACCCCACAGACCCCGGAGTCGCCCCCTGACCCCTTTAGGGTCACTTCCTGCGGCCGATCTGGGCCATCAGGTGGGCGTTGGCGGCCGCCTTGGCCCGCAAGTTCTTGGCCTTGGCGATGTCGAAGAGGATGTTCATGATGTTGGTGGGCACGTCCAGGGACAGGGTGACCTTGGCCCGGTTCTTGGGGGCCGCCTTGCCCTTGGACATGGCTTTGGGGCGCCCTTCCCCCGGGAATGTCCTTTTCCCCAGCTCCTCCTCGGCTTCTCCGCCGCGTTCCCGCTCCTC
>NW_020922420.1:0-823 GCF_003984885.1 Neopelma chrysocephalum
CGGCCCACGGAGGGATGTGCTGCTGTGCCTGGGAAGCAGCTGCTGGTTCGCAGTGGGACAGGATCCAGGACACCAGGACTTCCCAGAGGGACACATCCCAGTGCTCGAGGGACTTCCAGGAGGGACCTCCAGGATGGATGGTGACGTGCTCCTCAGGGAATGATGGAAAGAGCCGGCTGCAGTCGGGCGTGGCATCCCCAGCTTCCCCCGCCTGGGCACGGGATCGTGATCCCTGGAATTTTGGGCTTGCTCAGGTGTGGAAGCAGCAGGAGGCTGTGCCCATGGACACGGCTGGGTGATTCTCCCCTCTCCCACTCCCAGGGGTGATGGGGGCACGGCAGGAGCAGGCTCTCCCCCCCTGGAATCACGCAGCGGGTGTACGGAGCCTCCCGGGGTAGAAACACCCCCGGAGCTCGCTAATAAAATCCTGGCACCTTCTGCTCCCGTGCTTTGATTTCCCCCCCGGTGATCCGGGATCCCTCCTGCTCCAAGGGAAGGGCACACCCCAACCCAGCACAGGCCACGGCTCCTGCCCACAGCTGGAAAACTTGCCAGGAACAAGGCAAATAAAACCAAGGATGGGCAGAAACCACCCCCATCCTCGCTGACATCACACCTGAATGAGCCGGGAGCATCTAAATGACTCCTAAATTACCCATTGACTTCCTACAGGATTAGGAGCTCACCTGAGCTCTCCCAAGAATGGAACCGGTTTGTGCCCAAAAGCTCCATAAAATCCCTTTTTTCCCAGCTTGAATTGAGAACTTGGAGGATCCTGTCAGGAGCTGCAGCCACGAGCCCTTTCCTTTTTCCTTTCCCCTTT
>NW_020922421.1:0-610 GCF_003984885.1 Neopelma chrysocephalum
GGGCTCAGGGACTCACCCTGTTGACGTATTCGTATCCCGCCGGGACCAGGTGCCGCTTCACGAAGGTGGATTTGCCGGCTGGGGGGTGAAAATTTTCCCCTTTTTCCTCCCCTCACAGTTTCCACCTTTTGCCTCCTGTTTCCCGCCATTTCCCGCCCTCACGTTTCCTGCCATTTTTGTCCCGCCATTTTTGCCCTCACGTTTCCCGCCCTTTTCCTGTCACATTTCCCACCCTTTTCCCCTCACATTTCCCACCTTTTCCCCCTCACGTTTCCCTCCATTTTTCCCTCACATTTCCCGCCCTTTTCTCCCCTCACGTTTCCCTCCCTTTTCCCCTCACATTTCCGGCCCTTTTTACCTTCACGTTTCCCCTCACATTTCCCTCATGTTTCTTTTGCATTTCTCACCCTTTTTCCTCACATTTTCTGCCCTTTTCCCCTCACATTTCCCTCCATTTTCCCCTCACATTTCCCTCCATTTTCCCCTCACATTTCCCGCCTTTTCCCCTCACATTTCCCACCCTTTTCCCCTCACACTTCCCGCCATTTCCCCCTCACATTTCCCTCCCTTTTCCCCTCACGTTTCCCACTCTTTTTCCCTCACATTTCCC
>NW_020922421.1:710-948 GCF_003984885.1 Neopelma chrysocephalum
TTCCCCTCATGTTTTCCCCCCTTTTCTCCCTCACGTTTCCCTCCCTTCTTCCTCACATTTCCCACCCTTTTCCCCTCATATTTCCCTTCATTTTCCCCTCACATTTCCCCCCTTTTTCCTTTCCCCTTGCAGTGCTCCCAGAGCTCAGGTCTCCCTCACTCACCGCCGGGGAAGCCGACGGCCACCAGAACCTCGGGCTGGCGCGACACCAGCTCGTCCCGGGAGGGCACCGGGGGGG
>NW_020922422.1:0-1116 GCF_003984885.1 Neopelma chrysocephalum
CTCCCTCATCCCTTTTCCCACCCCTTTCCCCCCTCTCCCCTTCCTTCCCCTTCTCATCCCACCTTTCCCTTCGCCCACCCCCTTTCCCCCTCCCTCCCTCCCATCCCCCTGGAGGTTTGGGGTGTGTCCCCTGACCCTCCTCCGTGTCCCCCCCCCTCCCCAGGCCTGAACATGGGCCCGGTGGTCGCGGGGGTCATCGGGGCCCGCAAACCCCAATACGACATTTGGGGCAACACCGTCAACGTCTCGAGCCGCATGGACAGCACGGGGGTCCCCGACCGCATCCAGGTCAGCTGGGGGGGTGGGAGGGGGACAAAACCACCCCCCAGGGACCCCCACAACACCCCCTCACCCTCGTGTTTCCCCCCTCAGGTGACGACGGACCTGTACCAGGTGCTGGCGGCCAAGGGCTACGTGCTGGAGTGCCGGGGGCTGGTCAAGGTCAAGGGCAAGGGGGAAATGACCACCTACTTCCTCAACGCCGGCCCTGGGAGCAGTTAGGGGGGGTCCCCGTGGTGCCCCCCCCCCCCAGGGGCCAGGCAAGGGAAAAAATTAAAAATCCCCAAATCCACGTATTTAAAAAAAAACCAAGAAAAGAAAAAAAAGGGAGAAACGGACACAAGGGAGGTGGTTGGAGGGGGGGGGCTGTGAGACCCCTCTGTGCTCCCCCCCCTTTCCCAAGGTGGTGTTTTGGGGGGGTGTTTCCCAGGCCTGCACCGGGGTGTTTTATTTTGGGGATGGGGGGCAGGGTGGGGTGAACCCACCGCCCCCTTTCCTTTGCTGAAACCCCTCCATGTGCCAAAGAGGGGAGATGGGGGCCCCCCCCACCCAGGGAAGGTTTTGGGGGGGTGTTTGAGGGTGGGGGTGTCCCCAGCCCCCTCCACGTGCCAAATTGAAGTGCCGCCTGCGGGGGGGGGAAGGTTGGGAGGGACGCAGGCCCAGCACCTCCGCAGCCCCCCCACCCCCCCGGGGGTCCCAGCTCCCTCTGGGGGGGGGCTGCAGCGGGGAGGAGTGGGGGGGCAGCCCCCCCCTTCCTTTTAAATGCAAAAAAACTAATGAAGTGACTTTTTTTTTTTCTTTAAATTTTTTTTTCGGTTTGGTTATTTTTTTTTTTTT
>NW_020922423.1:0-1557 GCF_003984885.1 Neopelma chrysocephalum
CCCCCCCCCCGGGCTCAGGGACACCCCCAGTGACATTTTGGGGGGGGTGACAGGGCCATGGGGACACACTGGGGGGGGGACCAGGTGGGATTGGGACCCCCCCGGCGTCACCCCAAAAGGGTCACCGGGGTCACCAACACTCTGACACTGCCACCGACACCGCCGGTGTCACCCCAACACAGCCACTGACACCCCAACACTGTCACCGCCACCTCCAATGTCACCGGTGTCACCCCAACACAGTCACTGCCACCACAACGATGTCACTGGTGTCACTGACACCCCAACACAGCCACCTCCAGTGTTACCGGTGTCACCCCAACAATGTCACCAGTGTCACCTTGACACAGCCACTGTCACCGGTGTCACCCCAACACAGCCACTACCACCCCAACAATATCACCAGTGTCACCCTTGTCACCCCGACACAGCCACCACCAGTGTCACCAGTGTCACCCCAACAATGTCACTGGTGCCACTGGTGTCACCCTCACACAGCCACTGCCACCCCAACAATGTCACCACTATCACCAGTGTCACCCCAACAGTCAATGTCACCACCAGTGTCACCCTCACACTGCCACCCCAACAATGTCACCGGTGTCACCGGTGCCACCAACACCCCAACACACCCCACGGTGTCCCCACAGTGTCCCAATGTCCCCCTGGTATTCCTTTGCTGTCCCCAGGGTGTCCCCATGGCCCTACACTGTCCCCAGTGTCCCCGTGGTGTCCCCACGGTGTCCCCTGGTCTCCCCCTGGTCTCCCCATGTCCCCCCAAGGTGTCCCCACGGTGTCCCCCCAGTGTCCCCAGGGTGTCCCCTTGATGTCCCCAGGGTGTCCCCACCTTGTTTGAGGCCGTGTCCCTGACGGCTCTCTGGGTCTGGAGGGTCTCCAGCTGTCCCTGCACTGTCCCCCTGATGTCCCCCTGACCCCCTGGTGTCCCCTCAGTGTCCCCACATCCCCCTGGTGTCCCCCCATGGTGTCCCCTTGGTGTCCCCTTGGTGTCCCCATGTCCCTACACTGTCCCCCTGTCCCCGGGGTGTCCCCTTAATGTCCCCCCCGTGTCCCCAGTATCCCCCCGGTGTCCCCCCTTGGTGTCCCCAGGGTGTCCCCAGTGTCTCCCCCTGTCCCTACACAGTCCACAGGGTGTCCCAAGTGTCCCCTTGGTGTCCCCTTGATGTCCCCCAATGTCCCCCCATGGTGTCCCCACGTCCCTACACTGTCCCCAGTGTCCCCTCAATGTGTCCCCAGGTGTCCCCACAGTGTCCCAGTCTCCCCAGGGTGTCCCTATGGTGTCCCCACGTTGTCCCCACGTCCCTGGGGTGTCCCCTTGGTGTCCCTTTGGTGTCCCTGTGGTGTCCCCCTGACCCCCTGGATGTCCCCAAGGTGTCCCCTGGGTGTCCCCACCTTGTTTGAGGCCATGTCACTGACGGCTCTCTGGGTCTGGAGGGTCTCCAGCTGCTCCAGGCACCAATCCAGCTGTTCCAGGCTCCGATCCAGCTGCTCCAGAGGATCCAGCGGATCCAGAGGCAGCCATGGATCTCCTGGGGGGGG
>NW_020922424.1:0-488 GCF_003984885.1 Neopelma chrysocephalum
TCCAAGTGTCCCCAGGTGTCCCCAAGTGTCCTCAAAGTGTCACCAAACCGGAGCAAACCCACCCAAAATTGCCCCAAACGCCCCCAGACTGTTCCCAAAGTGTCCCCAAAGTGTCCCAAACTGTCCCCAAATATCCTCAGCTGTCCCCAAGTGTCCCCAAACACCCCAAAGTGTCCCCAAAGTGTCCCCAAAATGCCCCAAAGTGTCCCCAGATATTCCCAACTGCCTCCAAAGTGTTCTCAGGTGTCTCCATCCGCCCCCAAAGTGCCCCCAACTGTCCCCAAATATTCCCAAGGGTTCTCAAAGTGCCCCCAAAGTGTCCCCAGGTGTCCCCAAAGTGTCCCCAACTGCCCCCAACTGTCCATGAGTGTCCCCAACTGCCCCCAACTGTCCCTAAATGTTCCCAGCTGCCCCCAAAGTGTCCCCAAAGTGCCCCCAGCTGTCCCCAAATATTCCCAGTTGTCCTTAAGTGTCCCCTAAGTGTCCCC
>NW_020922425.1:0-1117 GCF_003984885.1 Neopelma chrysocephalum
AGGGAGATCCAGAGAGTCACAGGGACCCCCAGGACCCCCAGGGATGGGGACAGGGAGGAGGATGAAGGTGGGACAAGGGACAAGAGAAAAAGGCCGAGAGGGACAGCGGGATGGGAGGGTTGCACAGGGGTGTGGGGGGCTGGGGGTGAGCTGGGGGGGCTGTGAGGGGCCGGGGGGGATTTGGGGGCTGGGGGGGGGCTGTACCCAGCATCCTTGGGGGACGATATCCAGCACCTGGGAGCGGATACGGGTAACGGAGTCGATGGTGGGACAGCCGGACACGGGGGTTGTGAGGGGACAAGGGGGAAGCCAAGGGGCCGTGGGGGGATTTCGGGGTGTCGGGGGGGCCCCTACACGCTGTCCTTGAGGATCTGGGAGTGGATGGCGGCGACGCCGTTGACGGCGTGGGAGCCCACGATGCACAGATGGGCCATGTTGATGCGTTTCACGGCCCCTTCCTCCACCAGCGACATCCGGCGCAGGCGGTCGAGGTCCCCGGGGAACGTGGCATAGACGCGCTGGGGGGGGGCGAAGGGGGGCACAGGGGGTTGGGAGGGGGCACCACATCCCCCACTGCCCCCGCTGCCCAACCCGGAGGCTCAACTGTTCCTGGGGAACGAGGCGTGGACGCGCCGGGGGGGTGGGCACAGGGGGTTGGGGGGGACACCGGACCCCCAACCGGCCCCACTGCCCCCAACTGCCCCCCACTGCTGCCCCAGGGACACCTCAGCCACCGAGGCACCCCCTTGCTGCCCACTGCCCCTCAACTGCCCCCCAGGTGCCCCCCAGGTGTCCCCCAAGAGCTCAGGGGTTTGAGCTCCCCCGCCCCCAGGTTCCCCTCCAAGGGCCTGGGTGTCCCCAGACCCGAATGCTCCCGCCCCCTCGCCCCCCCCCCCGGCCCCCCCGTTGCCCCCCACACACGTCGAGGAAGCGCTGGTTGATCTCGTAGATGAGCTGGAGGTGCCGCGGCAGCAGCGACTCCAGGAGGTGGATCGGCCACCGCTCCAGGGCCTCGGGCAGCACCGTGTGGTTGGTGTAGGCACAGGTACGGACCGTGATGTTCCAGGCCTGGGGGGGACCCACAGTGACCCACAGCCCCCCAAAACCTGCCCCGCAG
>NW_020922426.1:0-477 GCF_003984885.1 Neopelma chrysocephalum
GGGGGGGGTCAGGAGAGTCGCTGAGACCCCCCTGAGACCCCCCCAAAGCCAAACCCCGCGCACCTTGTCCCGGTAGAGCTCCGTCCTCACCACGCCCAGCGCGTCGGGGCCCGGGCCCAGCCCCAGGTGGAGCAGCCGGACCTGCCCCTCGTCCCGCAGGCGGTTCTGGGGGGGGGTCACAGGAGGTTGGGGAGGGTCTAATGGGGGTTCAAGGTGGTCCCCAGACCCCCCATCCCCCCCGGGGGGCTCACCAGGTGCCGGTCCACGGCCGTGCGGTCCCGAACCAGGTCGTAGAGTTGGTGCCGCAGCACCAGGGGGGGAAGAGAGTCCTCGAAGAGCCCCCGAGGGAACAGCGAGGACACGGCGGCCAGGGCGGCCTCCACGGCCCCGGGGCTGCCTGGGGGGCACCGGGGGGGGTGAGGATACAATGGGGACACCCCCAGGGACACCCCCAGGGCGGCCTCCACGGCCCCGGGG
>NW_020922427.1:0-2475 GCF_003984885.1 Neopelma chrysocephalum
GGATCAGCTCGTGCAGCTGGGGACATATGGGGACATTTGGGGATGTTTGGGGACACCTGGGGACACTATGGGACGCCTGGAGATGTTTGGGGACACCTGGGACACTTGGGGACACCTGGGGACACCTGGGACATTTGGGGACACCTGGGAACACCTGGGGACACATGAGACACTTTGGGGACACTTTGGGGACACCCCAACTGGCGGCTCACGATGCACGTCAGCACCACCGGGATCAGCTCGTGCAGCTGGGGACACCAGGGGACACTTGGGGACATTTGGGGACACCTGGGGATGCCTGGGGACACTTGGGGACAACCAGGACAATTGAGGATACCCGGGGACACTGGGGGGACACCTGGGACACCTGGGGACATTTGGGGACACCTGGGAACACGTGAGACACTTGGGGACACCTGGGGATACCTGAGACACTTGGGGACACTTGGGGACTCCAGGGGACACCTGGGACACTTGGGGACACCTGAGAAGACTTGGGGACATGTGGGGACACGTGGCAAGGCCGTGGGTGCAGCCCCAGCTCAGAGCTGGGGAGAGGCCTGACCCGGTGTCAGGGTGATGACGAGGGGCTGGTGGCACTTGGGGACATGAAAAGGGTCACGTGGAGGTGACAGGGAGGTGACAATGAGGTGACAATGAGGTGACAATGAGGTGACAACATCCCCACTCCTGTACTTCTCCAGGTACAGGGTGGGGTTGTCCATCAGGACCAGGGGGCAACATGGGGGTGACAAGAGAGTTCTGGGTGATCCCAAAGGTAACAAGGAGGCCCCAACTATCACAGGGAAGTCCCAGAGGTGACAATGAGGTGACAACGTCCCCACTCCCGTATTTCTCCAGGTACAGGGTGGGGTTGCCCATCAGGACCAGGGAGGGACACAGGAGGACATTGAGGGGACAGCGAGGGGACAGTGGGGCACAGGGGGGTCCCAAATGTGACAGGAAACACTCAAAAGTGACAATGAGGTGACAATGAGGTGACAGGAGGTGACACTGAGGTGCCAATGTCCCCACTCACGTATTTCTCCAGGTACAAGGTGGGGTTGTCCATCAGGGCCTTCACCATCCTCATGAGGTAGATGAGCAGAGCCAGGTTGTTCTGCACCACGTTCACCCTCACCTGGGGGGGCACAAGGGGGTGTCACAGTTTTGGGGACACCCCCCTGGGTTTTGGGACAACCCCCTGGGTTTGGGGGACACCCCCCTGGCTTTGGGGACACCCCCGGGTTTGGGGACACCCCTGGGTTTTGGGGACACCTCCGGGTTTGGGGACACTCCGTCGGGTTTGGAGACATTCCTGGATTTGGGGACAACACCCCAAGTTTAGGGATACCCCCAGGTTTGGGGACACCCCCTCAGGTTTGGGGACAACCCCTTGGGTTTTGGGGACAACACCCTGGGTTTGGGGACACCCCCTCGGGTTTGGGGACACTCCTGGGTTTGGGGACAACCCCCTGGGTTTTTGGGACAACCCCAGGTTTGGGGACACCCCCCTCAGGTTTTGGGGACACCCCCATCAGGTTTGGGGACACTCCCCTGGCTTTGGGGACACCCCTGGGTTTTGGGACACCCCCAGGTTTGGGGACACCCCCCTCAGGTTTGGGGGACACCCCCGGGTTTGGGGACACCTCCAGGTTTTGGGACACCCCAGGTTTTGGGACACCCCCGGGTTTGGGGACACCCCCCTGGGTTTTGGGACATTCCTGGGTTTGGGGACAACCCCCTGGGTTTTTGGGACACCCCCGGGTTTGGGGACACCCCCCTGGGTTTTTGGGACAACCCCCTGGGCTTGGGGACACCCCCAGGTTTTGGGACACCCCCCTGGGTTTGGGGGACACCCCCAGGTTTGGGGACAACCCCTGGGTTTTGGGACACCCCTGGGTTTTGGGGACATCTCCCTCAGGTTTGGGGACCCCTGCCCAGGTTTTGGGGCCCCCCCTGGTTTTAGGGACGCTCTTCCTGGTTTTAAGGTCCCACCCCAGGTTTTAGGGACACCCCTGGGTTTGGGAACACCCCCCTGAGGTTTGGGGACCCCTCCTCAGGTTTTGGGGCCCCCCCTGGACTCACCCCCTCAGAGATGAAGGTGCTGAAGCGAGGCAGCATCTGGTAGAGCCCGGGGTCGGTGGCGATGCTCTGCAGGGCCTCCTGGGGGGACAGGGGACATTTGGGGACATTTGGGGACACCCCCAGGGACAGGGGGACACATCTGGGGGGCAGGAGGGGTTTGGGGTGCCCTGGGCAGGTTTTGGGGTCACTCACAGCCTGTTTGGCCTCGAGGATCTCTTTGTAGGGCGAGATTGGGACGGATTTGGGCTGTTTGTGAAGAGTTCTGGGGGGTTCTGGGAAGGGTTTTTGGGGTCAGAGGGGTTTGGGGTGCCCTGGGGATGATTTTGGGGGTCCCAGGATGGTTTTGGGGTCACTCACAGCCTGTTTGGCCTCGCAGGACCCCACACA
>NW_020922428.1:0-2100 GCF_003984885.1 Neopelma chrysocephalum
TTTTTTTTGGGGTCCCTGGAGGGGTGTTTTATTCCCCCCAGGGGGTGTCTCATTGTCCCCGGGGGTGTGTCATTGCTCCCCTGGATATTTTATCAACCCCTGCATGTTTTATCAACCCCAGGGATGTTTTATCACCCTCAGGGATGTTTTATCACCCCCCTGGATGTTTTATCACCCCCTTGGGTGTGTCGTTGCCCCCAAGGATCTTTTGTCACCCCTGGGGGGTTTTATTACCTCAGGGGGTATCTGATTGTCCCTGGGGGTGTTTTATCACCCCCTGGATGTTTTCTTCCCCCCAGGGATGTTTTATCGCCCCCGGGGATGTTTTATTCCCCCCAGGGGTGTTTTATTCCCCCCGGGGGTACCTCATTGTCCGTGGGGGTGTTTTATTGCCCCCCTGGATGTTTTATCACTCCTGGGGATGTTTTATCACCCCTGGAGGGGTTTCATTATCCCCGGGGGTCCATCATTATCCCCGGGGGTGTTTTATTCCCCCCGAGGGGTATCTGATTGTCCCTGGGGGTGTTTTATCACCCCCTGGATGTTTTATTGCCCCTGGGGATGTTTTGTCACCCCTGGGGGGGTGTTATTTCCCCCGGGGGTACCTCATTGTCCCTGGGGGGGGTTTATTTCCCCCGGGAGTCCCTCAATCCCCGCGGGGGTGTTTTATTCCCCCCGCGGGTCCCTCATTATCCCCGGGGTTGTTTCATTCCCCCCGGGGGTCCCTCATTCCCCCCCCCCGTGTCCCCCCCCTGCAGAATCGCCCCCCTCGGGTCGGTGGGAGCTGCGGGGGGGGGCCCTGGTGCTGTCCCGGCTGGAGCCCAACGACTCCCTGGTGGCCCAGTGCGAGGCCTCCAACCGGCACGGGCGGCTGCTGGCCAACGCCTTCGTCCACGTCCTGGGTAAGGGGGGGGGGACACACCCCCTGGGACCCCCCCACGGGGAACTGGGACTGCCCCTGAGACCCCCCCTGTAACTGCGACTGTCCCTTCCCAGTAACCCCAGTAACACTAGCCCTCCCTCCCAGTAACCCCAGCCTTCCTTTCCAGTAATCTTTGTCCGTGTCGTGGGTGTGGGTGGGGGGGACACCCCTGGGACCCCCCCTTGGGGAACCGGGACCGCCCCTGACCCCCCCTGTAACCATGGCCCTCCATTCCCAGTAACCCCAGTAACGCCAGCTTTCCTTCCCAGTAACCTTTGTCTATGTCGTGGAGGAGGGGGGACACCCACTGGGACCCCCCCTGGGGAACTGGGACAGCCCCTGACCCCGCCTGTAATGACAGTGCTCTCCCCCAGTAATCCCAGTAGCCCCATCCCTCCCACCCAGTAACCCCAGTCACCCCATCCCTCCCTCCCAGTAACCCCGGTAACCCCATCCCTGCTCTCCCAGTAACCCCAGTAACCCCATCCCTCCCCTCCAGTAACCCCACTCCCCTCCCACCAGTCAACCACGTTGCCATGGCAATGGCGTAGCAGTATCTCTTGTCTCCATGGCAACCACGTATCCCACAGTTGCTGTGCCCACGGTGATGGCGTTGCCATGGTTACGGTGTCCCCTGTGAGGGGGTTCTCCAAACATGGATGTGGTCCCACCGTGACCGTGTCTCCATGGCAACCACATCCCCTTGGCAACTGCATCCTGCTTAGCAACCGCATCCCCCTTGACAACCACATCCCCCTTGACAACTGCATTTCCATATCAACCACATCCCCTTGGCAACCACATCCTCCTTGGCAATTGAATCCCCATGGCAACTGCATCCTTCTTAGCAACCACATCCTCCTTGGCAACCACATCCTCCTTAGCAACCGCATCCCCCTTGACAACTGCGTTTCCATATCAACCACATCCCCTTGGCAACTGCATCCTTCTGGGACCCCCAGAGCCCCCCCAACCCCTCCCTGTGATTCCCCAACCCAATCCCCCCCATCCTTCTGGGACCCCCAGAGTCCCCCCAACCTCTCCCCGTGACCCTCCACAACCCCCCCTCCGATCCTTCTGGAACCCCCAGAGCCCACCCCAAACCACCCTGAGTCCCTTCTGGGACCCCCAGAGCCCACCCCAAATCTCTCCTGGGACCCCCCAGTCTCCCTCAACCC
>NW_020922429.1:0-590 GCF_003984885.1 Neopelma chrysocephalum
CCCGCCCGCGCGGGACCCCGTCCTGGAAACTGCTCCAGGTGCCCCCCGAGGCCGCCCAGGTGACACAAAGGTGCTGCCACCGGCCCGGGGCGGGGGACAGGGACAGGGCCACCGCCTGGGGGGGGGGGAACAGGGTCAGAGACACCCCCAGAGACCCCAAAATCCACCCCAAATCCACCCAAAATACACCCAAATCCAACCCAAATCCACCCAAATAGACCCAAAATCCACCCAGAGACCCCCAAACATCCCCCCAGGTGACACAAAGGTGCTGCCACCCACCAGGGGCGGGGGACAGCGACAGGGCCACCGCCTGGGGGGGGGACAGGGGGGGTCAGAGACCCCCGAAATATCCCCAAATACACCCAAATCCAACCCAGAGACCCCCAAACCCCTCCAACCCCCCCAAATCCCCCTTAGACCCCCTCAAACCCGCCCAAATCCCCCCAAACTCCCCTTAGAGCCCCCCCACATCCCCCCAAATCCCCCCCAAATCCCCCTTAACCCCTCCAACCCCCCAAACCCCCTTTAGACCCCCTCAAACCCCCCAAACTCCCCTTAGACCCCCTCAAACCCCCCATAACCCCCCC
>NW_020922430.1:0-1712 GCF_003984885.1 Neopelma chrysocephalum
CCCCCCCCAGCTGGAGCGTCGGGAGCTGGAGGGGGCGCGGCGGCAGCGGGACCTGGAGCAGCGGCACCACCTCCTCATGCAGCAGGTGGGCGTGGCCAGGGCGGAGGGGCGTGGCATGGGGGCGTGGCCAGGGCGAGGTCATGGACTGGGCGTGATCCTACCCCGAGGGGGTGGAGCCAAACCCCAGGGGTGGAGCTCAAAGGAGGGGAGGGCTTTTAATGGGCTTTGGGGGCGTGGCCAGGGCTCAGGGGCGTGGTCTGACCCAGAGAGGGTGGAGCCAAATGTGGAGGGCGTGGCCTAAGCAAAAAGGAGGGGCCTTGGGGGTGTGGTCTTTATTATTTTGGGGCGTGGTTACACCAGAGGAGGTGTGGTCTGCTGTGGGGGTGGAGCCATCGCTAAGGGGCGGGGCTATAGCGACTGGGCGGGGCTTGCCCCAAAAGGCAGCATGAAGGGGTGGAGTCACTGATGATTGACGGGTGGGTGGAGCAGTTGATTGGTTGATTGATGTGGGGGCGGGGCCAGCTCTGATTATCAGCTCTGGATGATCGACAGTTGGATGTGGGTGGGGCTAATCTGACGTGCATTGATTGACAGCCCAGGGGGTGGGGCTTGATTTATGGGCGGGGCCAAGCCAACTGACACCTCAGTGAAGGGGGCGTGGCTTGATCCCCAGGGCCAATGGGGAGGCGGCATGGCTGAGGGGGCGGGGCCAGCTGGGTTGTGGGCGGGGCCGTGATGACGGACAACCCCCCAGGACCTGTCGCAGGAGACGGTGGGCGGGGTCTTGGAGGAGGCGGGGCCTGAGGCCCCGCCCATGGAGGGTTACCTGTACAAGAGAGCGAGCAACGCCTTCCGCACCTGGAGCAGGTACCCGGGACACCCCAAAACACTCCAAAATCACCCCAAAACAACCCCAAATTAACCCTGGAACTCCATGAATACCCCAAAACACCCCAAAATCACCTCAAAAACACCCCAAAACATCCCAAAACCACCCCAAAACACCCCAAAAACACTCCAAAACACCCTAAAACACCCCTAAACACCCCAAGCCCACCCTAAAATACCCCAAAAACACCCCAAAACCCCCCCCAAACACCCCAAAATCACTTCAAAAACACCCCAAAACACCCCAAAACCACCCCAAATACACCCCAAAACATCCCAAAACCACCCCAGAATACCCCACAACACCCCAAAACCACCTCAAATCCATCCTGGAATTCCCAAAACACCCCAAATCCACCCTGGAACCCCAAACCATCCCAAACCACCTCAAACCACCCCACAAAATCCCAAAACCACCCCAAATCCACCCCAAATCCATCCTGAAACCCCCAAAACACCCCAAAACCCACCCCAAAACCACCCAAATCCATCCTGGAACCCCAAACTCACCCCAAAACACCCCACATCCATCCTGGAATCCCAAAAACACCCCAAACCACCCCAAAAATATCTCAAAACCACCCTGAAACCACCCAAAATCCACCTTGGAACCCCCAAAATAACCCCAAAACACTCCAAATCCTCCCCAAATCCACTATGGAACCCCCCCAAAATCCCCCAAATCCACCCTGGAATCCCCAAAACACCCCAAATCCATCCTGAAACCCCCAACACACCCCAAAACCACCCCAAATCCATCCTGGAACCCCCAAACCACCCCAAAAAAACCCGAAACACCCCAAAACGTCCCAAATCCACCCCGG
>NW_020922430.1:1812-2476 GCF_003984885.1 Neopelma chrysocephalum
AACCCAAACCACCCCAAAACGCCCCCAAACCACCCCGGAACCCCAAACCACTTCAAACACCCCCAAAACACCCACAAAACACCCCAAAAATCCACCCTGGAACCCCCAAATTCCCCCCCTGCAGCCCCCAAACACCCCGAGGAGGTTTTGGGGTCCTCCCCGAGGTTTTGGGGTCCCCCCTGACCCCCCTTTTTCCCTCTCCCCCCCCCCCAGGCGCTGGTTCTTCATCCGGAGCAACCAACTGGTTTATCTCAAACGGGCCCGGGTGGGTTTGGGGGTCCAGGGGGGGTTTTGGGGGGTCCAGGGGGGGGTTGGGGTTCGGTTTGGGGTTTTAGGGTTTCAGGTTTTGGGGTTCAGTTTGGGCGTTCAGTTGTGGGGGGTAATTTTGGGGTCAGGTTTTGGGGTGTCAGTTTTTGGGGGGCAAATTTTGGGATTTAATTTTGGGGTTTAATTTTGGGGGGTAGTTTTGGGGTTTCATTTTGGGGTTTCATTTTCGAGGGGTAATTTTGGGGTTTCATTTTGGGGTGTCGGTTTTTGGGGTTTCATTTTGGGGTTTCATTTTGGGGCGTCGGTTTTTGGGGTTTCATTTCGGGGTTTCATTTTTTGGGGTTTCATTTTGGGGTTTCATTTTTGACAGGTAATTTTGGGGTTTCATTTTCAGGGG
>NW_020922431.1:0-548 GCF_003984885.1 Neopelma chrysocephalum
GGGGGGTATTTTTTTGGTTATTTTGGGGTATTTTGAGGGTATTTTTTGTGTTATTTTGGGAAATTTTTTTTGTTATTTTGGGGGGGGGTTGTTATTTTGGGGTATTGGGGGGGTGTTATTTTGGGGGTATTTTTTTGTTATTTTGGGCTATTTTGGGGGTGTCTGAGTTTCGGGGGGGGTCCCTGACGTGACGCCCCCCCCAAGAGTGCCCTGGGCCCCCCAAGTCTGTTCAGGTGAAGGAGGTTTGGGGGGATTTTGGGATATTTTTTGTGTTATTTTGGGGCTATTTTGGGGTATTTTTTTGGGTTTTTTTGTTATTTTGGGGGTATTTTTTTGTTATTTTGGGGTATTTTTTTGTTATTTTGGGGCTATTTTGGGGGTATTTTTTTGTTATTTTGGGGGTATTTTTTTGTTATCTTGGGGTATTTGGAGGGTATTTTTTTGTTATTTTGGGATATTTTGGGGTATTTTTTTTTGTTATTTTGGGGGTATTTTGGGATATTTTGGGGGAGTTGTTATTTTGGGGTATTGGGAGGGTGTTATTTTGG
>NW_020922432.1:0-1473 GCF_003984885.1 Neopelma chrysocephalum
CCGTGCCCTCCGGGGCAGCTCTGGCCCCTGTGCCAGCACGACCGTGTCCCGCCGGGCAGGGCAGGGCAGGGCCGCGCCGGGCCAGCTGCCAGCGCCGCGGGGCCAGCGGGCACAGCCACAGCCGCCTCTGGGGAAACTGAGGCACGGCACGGCCCCGACAGCACCGAGCCCCGCCGCGGGCTGGCACCCCCGGGGCTGGGGAGACACGGCACCTCGTGTGACGTCGGGCACGGGGCACCCTGCCAGGGAGTCCCGCCAGCGCCCGCCGCCCACGCGCCCGCCGGGTCACGGTCACCGTGACCAGGGCCCCGAGGTGCCCCGGCCTGGGCAGGGGACCCGCGTCCACCCAGCACTGCGGCCCACGAGGGGGAATCCGGACTAGCGGGGGGACACAAAGGGGGCACAACAGCCCCCAGCTACCCTGCTCAGGACAGTCGGAGCCAAGGGGTGCACTGGAGCTAAGGGGTGGCACCAGAGCCCTGGACCCCCCTGCCCGCCCTGCCTGCGCGGGGGCTCGGAGGCAGCCCCCGCCTTTACAGAGGCAGCGGGAGCCCCCGCGTGTCCCCGGCGCAGACAAAGGCCCTTCGGCCGCGCTCGGTGCCAGCGCAAAGGTCGAGCGGCCCCGAGACAATGGGGGCAGTGAGACGGGGGGGCCACGGCCACGCACCCCCCGCACAGCGCCGGCCACGGGCACCCCACGATGGGCCTCCCACGATGGACCCCCCCCGCCCTTGCCGGGGTGAAAGTTCCACGGAGCAGGACTTTCTTTCCCCAGGCCATTGTGGTGGCCCCCGAGTGCCAGCACGGCGGCTGCCCACTGTGGGGGCGTGGGACCCCTTCAGCCCCCCCAAGCCCCACTCGCCCCCCGCGCCGTGGGCACAAAGCACAGCAGGGCCCCACAGCTCCCCTGTTGGGGGGAGTCCCCAGGCTGGTCGGCACTCGGGGTGCGCTGCCCGTGTCCCCCCGCTGCCCACCCCGGTCCAGCAGTGTCCCCACGCTCCTCGTGCCCCCCCTCTGCACAGAGCACGGGATAGGGGGGACCAACGGGGGACACCCGGCCTTGACCCCTCAGCGGCAACAAGACTGGTCGGGCCCCACACCCAGAACCCCCCGGCCCAGGGGGACCCCCCGATCCCCGGCAGGCTGGGGAGGCCAGGCTGGGGCTCCCCCTCGCCTGAGCAGCAGCGGCGGCTCCGTCTGTAGTTAATTGGATTTTCCCGGAGCCTTTATCAGGAGGGAACGAAATTCCCGGCGGAGACGGCGCTGCCTGGACCCCGCTGCGGGAAGCGAGGGCGAGAGGCGACCCCCCGGGCCCCCCTCACCGGACTCGGCCCGGGTGTACCGACTCCCCCCGAAATGAGAACGGGGGTGTTTACGGAGCCCGGCGGCATCTGCGCAAGGAGCGGGTGGGGAGGGGGCTGAGGAGGGACTGAACCCCGCACCCCCCTAAGACCAGCACCCAACTCAGCCCCC
>NW_020922433.1:0-754 GCF_003984885.1 Neopelma chrysocephalum
CATCCCTGGGATCTGTGGGGACTCACAGACCATTTCAGGGCCCCCCCAGATGGTACAGAGGGAGTCTCTGACCACCCCGAGCGCTCTCGGGGTCTCTCCCCTCACTTCTAAGAACCCCTGAGGGCTCCTGAGCCCCCCCAGACCCAACGTTTTTCGAGTCCCCACAAACCTGCTGGGCCGTCTTGGTCTTGTGCTTCTCCTTCTTGTCCTTGGGCTCTTTGGGGGGGCCCGGGGGGCCGGGGGGGCCGGGGGTGGGCTCAGCAGGGGGGGCGGCCACGTAGGTGCGTCGGTCCCCGTCCCAGTACAGGTACTGCCCCGCCCCTGCATCGTAGTAGTACTGGGGGGGGCCAGAGGGGTCAGGGGGGTCCCTGCACCCCAAGATGGGCCCTCTGGACCCCCACCCATCCCCCCCCAGGGCCCCAAAACCATCTACCTGCACCCCAAGATGGGCCCTCTGGAGCCCCAGTAGCACCCTCAGCACCCCAAAAATCATCTGTTGCGCTCCAAAATCACCCCCAGGGCCCCCAAAACAGGACCCTAAATGCTGCCCAACTCCCCCCTTTTCACCTCAAAACACCTTCCAGCCTTAAAATGACATTTTGGGCCCAAATTCGCGCTGTTTGGGCCCAAGATTTGGCTGGAAGGATTTAAAAGTGTCTCCTGTACCCCAAAACTTTCCCCCGCACCCAAAAACCTCCCACTGGCCTCAAACAAACCTCTAAAAAGTCCTTAAATACGTGGATTTTCCTCCAAA
>NW_020922434.1:0-856 GCF_003984885.1 Neopelma chrysocephalum
AAAGGAAGAGGAAAAGGAAAGAAAGGAGGAAGAGGAAGAAAAAAAGAGACGGGAGGAGGAGGAGAAAAGAGGAAGAGGAAGGAGGAAGAGAAATGACAAAGGGGAGGAAAGAGGAGGAGGAAGGAGGAAGGAGCTGGAGGAAGAAGGAAAAGGAAGAAAGAGGAAGGAGAAGGAGGAGGAAGAGAAAGGAGGAGGAAGAAGGAGGAGGAAGAAGAGGAAGAAGAAAGGAGGAAGAGGAAGAACGAGGGAATGAGGAGGGGAAAGGAGGAAGAGGAAGAAAAAAAGGAAGGAGGAAGAGGAAGGAAACAAGGAAGAGGCAGAGGAACCCCCTCCACCCTGAGGAGGGTCCGGGGGGAGGTTGAGGAGTCTCTTGGGGTCTCCACCCCTTCCATGGGACCCCCCTCAGCCCCACGGGACCCCTTCAGAGCCCCCCTCAACCACATGGGACCCCCAGCCCCACCCCCCGAGCACCCCCAGCCCCATGGAACCCCCCAGATCTCCTCCAAAGCCCCTCAGCCCTCAGACCGCCCCTCAACCCCATGAGAGCCCCCCAGTCCCCCGTCCCACCCCCCCCGCCTCCATGAACCCCCCCCCGGCCTCCCCAGAAGCCCCTCTGCCCACACCCAACATGGCGGCGCCCGCAGCGGCCTCAGCCGGGCGTTGCCATGACACCCCCCGCGCATGCGCGCTGCGCCCAGCGGCGGCCCCAAGATGGCGCCTCCCAGCACCGAAAATGGCTGCGCGCGGAGGGGCCTCTGCGCCCGCCTCCAAAATGGCGGCGGGAGGGGAAAGGGGAGCAATGGAGGCCCACGGGGGGCTCGGGTGTGACGTTCCCCTCCCCCCCACCACGCGAGAC
>NW_020922435.1:0-1307 GCF_003984885.1 Neopelma chrysocephalum
GGGACCCCAATAAACGCCCCTCCCCCACCTCAAGTGGGCGTGGCCTCGGTTTGGGGAGGGGGGGAGGGGACGCTGACCCCCATTTTGGGGGAGATGGGACCCCCGGGGTGGGGGTAAAGGGGGAGACTCTCAGGTGGGCGGAGGAGGGGCAGGGGGGGGACCCAAATTCTGCCTGGACCTCCTGAATCTGCCCCAGGACCCCCAAACTCCATCAAATCTGCCCAGGACCCCCCAAATCCACCCCTGGACCCTCCAAAGTCCCCCTTGGAACCCCCAAATCTGCCCCAAGACCCCTCAAATCCACCCCAGGACCCCCCGCCACTCCCTCCTGACTCCCTCGCATCCCCCCCAACCCTCTTAGGACCCCCCTGAAATCCCCTCCAGGATTTTGAGGCCAACTTAAGAGTCTCGGGACCACCTTAAGGACCTCGGGACCTTTTGGGGGTCCTTCGCTCACGTTTTAGTGCCGCTTTCAAGTTTTTTTTCGCACCACTTTGGGGCCATTTCGGGTTATTTTCGGCTCCTGTCCCGTTTGCCGCGCTCAGGACGCGATCGCGTCTCGCTTTGTGTCCCCCCCGGGCCGCCGTCGCCGGGGTTGCTCACGTGACCCGGCGCGCGGGCGGTCACGTGACCGGCCGGGCCGTGATGGCGGCGGGCGGCGAGGCCGGGCCCGGCCGGGCCCTCGAGGCTCTCCTGGAAATGGGATTCGGGGCTCGCCGGGCGTGAGAGACCGACCGGGGGCACCGGGGAAGGAACGGGGCGGGGGGGAACGGGGTGAAGCGCGGGGCAACGGGGGAGGCGGCCTGGGTACTCCCGTGGGGCGTCCCCGTGGCTCCGGTAACCGGGAGAGGGATCTTGGGATGGGACTCGGGACACCGGGAAAGGACTCAGGGTATCCTGGGATGGGCTCCGGTAACGCGGGGAGAGGCTCCGGTAACCGGGAGAGGCGCCCGGGGGACCCGCGGGAGGGTCACGGTGGCTCCGGTAACCGGGAGAGGGGTCGAGGGGGCTCCCGTAACCGAGAGAGGCGCCCCAGGATGGGACCCTGGAGGGTCCCGGGACACCGAGAAGAGGCTCCGGTAGTTCCGGTAACCTCGGGAAACGAGTCGGGAGGGGTCCCGGTGGCTCCGGTAACAGGGGCAGGGGCCCTGGGATGGGACCCGGTAACCGGGGGGGTCCCGGTGTTAACGAGGGGTCCCCGCAGGGCGAAGGCGCTGGCGCTGACCGGGAACCGCGGGGTGGAACCGGCCATGGACTGGTGAGGGGAGACCCCCGAAACACCCCAAAAACACTCGGGACCCCCAAAA
>NW_020922436.1:0-2335 GCF_003984885.1 Neopelma chrysocephalum
GATACGATGATGACACATCCGGATACGATGATGTCGCATCACTATACGACAACACTGTGTTGCGATATGATGGCATCACGTTGCAATACAATGATGTCATGTCACGATATGATGATGTCACATCACGATACAACAACATCATGTCGTGATACAGTGACATCACATTATGATACGATGATGACATGTCCCGATGTGATGATGTCACATCATGATACGACATCATCACGTCGCAATACGACGACATCACATTGTGATATGAGGATGTCCCATCATGACGTGATGACGTCACGTCATGATGCGATAGTGTCACGTTGCGATACGACAACATCGTGTTGCAAGACGATGACATCGCATTGTGATACGATGACGTCACGTCGTGATACAATGACATCACGTCGCGATACAGTGACGTCACGTCACGATGTGATGACGTCATGTCACGATACGATGACATCACGTCGCGATACAATGACATCACGTCGCGATACGATGATGTCACGTCGCGATACGATGGTCTCACATCACGATACAACATCGTGTTGCAATACGCTGACATCACATTGCAATATGATGATGTCACGTTTCAAGATGATGACATCACATTGTGATACGATGACGTCACGTCGTGATATGATGATGTCACATCGCGATACGACAACATTGTGTTGCAATACGATGACATCACACTGCGATACGATGACGTCACGTCGCGATACGACGATGTCACGTTGCGATACGATGAGATCATGTCGCGATACGATGACGTCACGTCGCGATACGACGACGTCACGTTGCGATCCCCCCCGCAGGGCGACGTGGAGGAGGACGAGGCGGTGCCGGACAGCGAGCAGGACATCAAGCCGCGGTTCCACAAGTCGCGCACGGTGACGTTGGCGCACGAGGAGCAGCGGGGAGGGGACGGCGACGGGGACGGCGACGACGAGGACGACGACGAGACCCTCTCGGACTGGAACCTGCGTAAGGGGGGGGGTGTGAGGGGTCCCTGGGGGGTTTTGGGGTTCTGGGGGGGGTCGTTAACCCTCCCTCACCTGTGCCCAGGTAAGTGCTCGGCCGCCGCCCTGGACGTCCTGGCCAACGTGTTCCGCGAGGAGCTGCTGCCCCACCTGCTGCCTCTGCTCAAGGAGCTGCTCTTCCACCTCGAGTGGGTGGTCAAGGAGTCGGGGATCCTGGTCCTGGGGGCCATCGCCGAAGGTGAACCCCTAAAATGACACCTGGTTATAGGGGATCCTGGTTATAGGGGATCCTGGTTAGAGGGGATCCTGGTTAGAGGGGATCCTGGCCCTGGGGGCCATCGCTGAAGGTGAACCCCCTAAAATGACACCTGGGGGGTTCTGGTTATAGGGGATCCTGGTCCTGGGGGCCATCGCCGAAGGTGAACCCCTGAAATGACACCTGGTTATAGGGGATCCTGGTTATAGGGGATCCTGGTCCTGGGGGCCATCGCTGAAGGTGAACCCCTAAAATGACACCTAGGGGCAAAAAATGACACCTACGGGGTTCTGGTTATAGGGGATTCTGGTCTTGGGGGCCATTGCCAAAGGTGAACCCCTAAAATGACACCTGGTTATAGGGGATCCTGGTTATAGGGGATCCTGGTCCTGGTTATAGGGGATCGTGGTTATAGGGGATCCTGGTCTTAGTTATAGGGGATCCTGGTTATACGGGATCCTGGTTATAGGGCATCCTGGTCCTGATTGTAGGGGATCCTGGTTATAGGGGATCCTGGTTATAGGGGATCCTGGTCCTGGTTTTAGGGGATCTTGGTTATAGGGGATCCTGGTTATAGGGGATTCTGGCTATAGGGCATCCTGATCCCAGGGTCCATCCTTGAGGGTGACTCCCCAAAACACCACCTGGGGAGGGGCCAGAGGGGCAGCCTGGGATCCACCACCACCAAAACTGGGCATGGGGGACCCCCAAAAAACCCACCACCTGACCCCCCCTGTGCCCCGCAGGCTGCATGCAGGGCATGGTGCCCTACCTGCCCGAGCTGGTGCCGCACCTGATCCGGTGCCTGGCGGACAGGAAGGCCCTGGTCCTGGTTGTAGGGGATCCTGGTTATAGGGGATCCTGGTTATAGGGCATCCTGGTCCTGATTGTAGGGGATCCTGGTTATAGGGGATCCTGGTTATAGGGGATCCTGGTCCTGGTTATAGAGGATCCTGGTTATAGGGGATCCTGGTCCTGGTTTTAGGGGATCTTGGTTATAGGAGATCCTGGTTATAGGGGATCCTGGTCCTGGTTATAGGGGATCCTGGTTATAGGGAATCCTGGTTATAGGGGATCCTGGTCCTGATTGTAGGGGATCCTGGTT
>NW_020922436.1:2345-2644 GCF_003984885.1 Neopelma chrysocephalum
GTCCTGATTGTAGGGGATCCTGGTTATAGGGGATCCTGGTCCTGATTATAGGGGATCCTGGTCCTGGTTATAGGGGATCCTGGTTTTAGGGGATCCTGGCTATAGGGCATCCTGGCCTCGGGGTCCATCCTTGAAGGTGACCCCCCCAAACCACCACCTGGAGGAGGCGATCCCAGGCCCTCTCCATGGGTGTCCCTGACCCCCCTGTGCCCCGCAGGCTGCATGCAGGGCATGGTGCCCTACCTGCCCGAGCTGGTGCCGCACCTGATCCGGTGCCTGGCGGACAGGAAGGCCCTGGT
>NW_020922437.1:0-1316 GCF_003984885.1 Neopelma chrysocephalum
CCCCCCCCCGTGTATCCCCCGTGTCCCCCCCTCTACATGACCCCCCCTGTTGTCCCAGGAGTACATCCAGAAGTTGATGCCGCCGCTCATCCAGAAGTGGAACGAGCTCAAGGATGAGGACAAGGACCTTTTCCCGCTGCTGGAGGTGGGGCTGGGGGGTCCCCGGGGGGGGGGGAACCTCGTTTTAGGGGGTCTGGAGAGTGGTGGGGTGTGGGGGCTGCCCCTGAGCCAAGGGGGAGCAGGGACTGGAACTTTTTACTGGGGTGGTTTTGGGGGGGGGTTCTGTTGGCTCCAGCCAAAATTGGGGGGATCCCCTGAGTCGGGGGGGGGACCTGACCTGTTTTTGGGGTGTCTCCCCTATGCCTGTCCCCCATTTTGGGGGGTCTGGAGAGTGTGTTGGGTGTGGGGGCTGCCCCTGAGCCGAGGGGGAGCAGGGACTGGAACTTTCTACTGGGGTGGTTCCGTTGACTCCAGCCAAAACTGGGGGGATCCCCCGAGTCGGGGGGACACCCCCCTTGTTTTGGGGGTGCCTGACCTGTTTTGGGGTGTCCCCCCAGTGCCTGTCCTCGGTGGCCACGGCCCTGCAGAGCGGGTTCCTGCCCTACTGCGAGCCCGTTTACCAGCGCTGCGTCACCCTGGTCCAAAAAACCCTGGCCCAGGCCATGGTGAGCCCCCCCCTCCCTCCCTCTCGGGGCATTTTTGGGGTGCCAGGGTTGTCCCCCATGGTGCCAACCCCTTCCTGACCCACCCCCTTAGATGTACAACCAGCACCCCGAGCAATACGAAGCCCCCGACAAGGATTTTATGATCGTGGCCCTGGACCTGCTGAGCGGCCTCGCCGAGGGGCTCGGGGGCCACGTGGAGCAGCTGGTGGCCCGTTCCAACATCATGACGCTGCTTTTCCAGTGCATGCAGGTGAGGGGGGACCCCTCCACGACCCCCCAAATCCCTCGGTGGGGCACCAGGACCCTCCCCTGAAATACTCTTGTCCCCCCAGGACACGATGCCCGAGGTGCGGCAAAGCTCCTTCGCCCTCCTGGGCGACCTCACCAAGGCCTGTTTCGTGCACGTCAAGCCCTGTATCGGTGGGTTTTGGGGGTCCTCGAGGGGGGAAACGCCCTTCCAAAGTTGAGGGAGGCTCACCTGTGTGTCCCCCCCCTTCCCCAGCTGAATTCATGCCCATCCTGGGCACCAACCTGAACCCCGAGTTCATCTCCGTCTGCAACAACGCCACCTGGGCCATCGGGGAGATCTGCATGCAGATGGGTGAGACCCACCAAAAACCGGGCTGAGACCCCCCTAAAAACTCACCTGAA
>NW_020922438.1:0-1623 GCF_003984885.1 Neopelma chrysocephalum
GTGGTCTTTGAGGCTTGTGGTGGCCGTGGTGGTGGCCATGGGGGCCGTGATGGCCTTGGTGGCCACACTGGTCGTGCTGGTGGCCATGGTGGCTATGGTGGCCATGGTGGTCACACTGGTGGCCATGGTGGTCTTTGAGACTTGTGGTGGCCACAGCGGCCACGGTGGTGGCCATGGAGGTTGTGGTGGCCTTGGTGGCCACGTTGGTCATGCTGGTGGCCATGGTGGTCTTTGAGGCTTGTGGTGGCTGTGGTGATGACCGTGGTGGCCTTGGTGGCCACACTGGTCGTGCTGGTGGCCATGGTGGTCTTTTAGACTTGTGGTGGCCATGGTGAAGGCCGTGGGGGCCATGATGGCCTTGGTGGTCACGTTGGTCATGCTGGTGGCCGTGGTGGTCACGCTGGAGGCCATGATGGCCACAGTGGTGGCCTGTCGGTGATGGTCACGGTGGTCATGAGGCCTGTGGTAGCCATCATGGCCACGGCGGTGGCCATGGAGGTTGTGGTGGCCTTGGTGGCCACGTTGTTCATGCTGGTGGCTGTGGTGACCATTGTGGTGGTGGTCAGAGCGGAGGTTGTGGTGGCCATGATGGTGGTCATGGTGGTGGCCATAGCGTTGGCCGTGGTGGCCATGGTGGTGGTGGTCACAGTGGTGGTGATGGTGGTCATGGTGGTGGTCTTGATGGTGGCCATGGTGGTGACCTCCATGACCCCATGTTGGCCGTGTTGACCCTGTTGATCCCCCTGAGGCCCTCAATGACCCCGTGTTGACCCCGTTGATGACCCCCATGCCCCCAATGACCCCACGTTGGCCGTGTTGACCCCTTTGATGACCCCCATGCCCCCAATGACCCCACGTTGGCCGTGTTGACCCCTTTGATGACCCCCATGGCCCCAATGACCCCCTGTTGGCCGTGTTGACCCCATTGATCTCCCTGATGCCCCCAATGACCCCATGTTGACCCCGTTGATGACCCCCATGTCCCCAATGACCCCCTGTTGGTTGTGTTGACCCTGTTGATGACCCCCATGCCCCCAACGACCCCACGTTGGCCGTGTTGACCCCATTGCTGACCCCCATCCCCCCAATGACCCCGTGTTGGCCGTGTTGACCCCGTTGATGACCCCCATGCTCCCGATGACCCCCGTGACCCCACGTTGACCCCGGTGCCCCCCCAGGTTCCAGCTGCACGTGTGGGACGTGGGGGGGCAGAGCTCCCTTCGCTCCTACTGGCGCAACTACTTCGAGAGCACCGACGGCCTCGTCTGGGTGGTCGACAGCAGCGACCGGCAGCGGCTGCAGGTCTGCGCCGCCGAGCTCCGCGCCCTGCTCCGCGAGGAGGTGACACCCCTGGGGACATGGGGGGCATGGGGACACCCCCGGGGACGTGGGGGGCATGGGGGGGACAGGGGGGACGCAGGGGGACAGCAGGGACAGGCAGCAGCTGCGGGTCTGCGCCGCCGAGCTGCGCGCCCTACTCCGGGAGGAGGTGACACTGGGACACCCCCGGGGACGTGGGGGACACCCATGGGGACATGGGGGACATGGGGGGCAGGGACACAGTCCTGGGGACATGGGGACACCCCCGGGGACGTGGGGGGCACGGAGGGGACAGGGGGGACA
>NW_020922439.1:0-263 GCF_003984885.1 Neopelma chrysocephalum
CCCCCCCTGAGTGTCCCCCCCTCATTTTAGGTGGTCCTGCATTTCATGGTGGGCTCCCTGGGCAGGGGAACGGTGGGATTTGGGATTTGGGGGATTCCAGGTCCCCTCTGAAGGATTTTTCCCCCATTTTAGGTGGTCCTGCATTTCATGGTGGGCTCCCCCAGTGCTGCTGTGAGTCAGGACCTGGCCCAGCTGCTGGTGCAGGCCGGGCTCATGAAGAGGTTTGGGGGGGATTTGGGGGGTCCTGGGGGGGGGTTGGGGGG
>NW_020922439.1:363-953 GCF_003984885.1 Neopelma chrysocephalum
TGGGATCTGGGAATGGTGGGAGGGGGAACTGCGGGGGTTTAGGGGGGTCTTTGGGGTCTGGGAATGGTGGGAGGGGGGATTTGGGGCGTCCCTGGGAAGGGGAACAGGGGAAGGTGGGATTTGGGGTCTGGGAATGGTGGGATTTGGGATTTGGGGTCTGGGAACAATGAGATTTGGGATTTGGGGTTTGGGAACGGTGGGATTTGGGATTTGGGGGCTCAGGGGGGATTTGGGGGGTTCCAGCCCCCCCTGAGTGTCCCCTTACCCCTATTTTAGGTGGTCCTGCATTTCATGGGGGGATTTGGGGGCTCTGGGGGGGATTTGGGGCCCCCCCTGAGTGTCCCCCCCTCATTTTAGGTGGTCCTGCATTTCATGGTGGGCTCCCTGGGCAGGGGAACGGTGGGATTTGGGATTTGGGGGATTCCAGGTCCCCTCTGAAGGATTTTTCCCCCATTTTAGGTGGTCCTGCATTTCATGGTGGGCTCCCCCAGTGCTGCTGTGAGTCAGGACCTGGCCCAGCTGCTGGTGCAGGCCGGGCTCATGAAGAGGTTTGGGGGGGATTTGGGGGGTCCTGGGGGGGGGTTGGGGGG
>NW_020922440.1:0-387 GCF_003984885.1 Neopelma chrysocephalum
GGGGGGGTCTCAGGACATCTGGGACCCCCTTTTTTAGGGGTCTCTGGACACCTGAGCCCCCCTTTTTTCTGGGGGGGGTCTCAGGACATCTGGGACCCCTTTTTTTGGGGGGGGGTCCTTGAGTCCTTTTTGGGGGGAGGGTCTCAGGACTCTCCTTTTTGGGGGGTCCCCAGACACCTGAGCCCCCCTTTTTTTGGGTAGGAGGGTCTGAGGACACCTGGGACCCCCTTTTTTGGGGTTGGGGGGTCTCAGGACCCCCAAGACTCCTTTTTGGGGGTCTCTGGAACCCTCAGTCCCCCTTTTTTTGGGGTGGGGGATCCTCAGGATCCCTGAAACCCCTTTTTTGGGGGGTCCCCAGACACCTGAGCCCCCCTTTTTTTGGGTGGG
>NW_020922440.1:487-1744 GCF_003984885.1 Neopelma chrysocephalum
TCCTTTTTGGGGGGTCCCCAGACACCTGAGCCCCCCTTTTTTTGGGTAGGAGGGTCTGAGGACACCTGGGACCCCCTTTTTTGGGGTTGGGGGGTCTCAGGACCCCCAAGACTCCTTTTTGGGGGTCTCTGGAACCCTCAGTCCCCCTTTTTTTTGGGTGGGGGATCCTCAGGATCCCTGAAACCCCTTTTTTGGGGGGTCCCCAGACACCTGAGCCCCCCTTTTTTTGGGTGGGGGGGGTCTCAGAACTCCTGGAAACCCCTTTTTTTGGGGGTCCCTGAACCCCTTGGTCACCCATTTTTTTGGGGGGGGGGTCTCAGGACTCCTGGGACCCCCTTTTTTGGAGGGATCCCTGGACACCTGAGCCCCCCTTTTTTGGGTAGAGGGTCTCAGGACACCTGGGATCCCCTTTTTGGGGGGTCCCTGAAACCTCAGCCCCCCTTTTTTTAGGGTGGGGGGGTCTCAGGACCTCTGGTACCCCCTTTTTGGGGGTCCCTGGACACCTGAGACCCCTTTTTTGGGGGCTCCCCACACCCCTGGCTCTCTTTTTGGGGGGGGTCCCCCGAATTCAACCCAATGGGCGGAGCCTCCCCACGCCCCTCCCCCTCGAAGAAGCCCCTCCCCCCTCCCCGAAAAACCAAAATAGAGCCAAATTTGGGCAAACCCCGCCCACCCCCCGGAGGGTTTTGGGGTGTCCCCCCCCCTCCTCAGCCCCTCCCCCATTGAGAAGACCCCCCCAGGGACCCCCCAAAAAGCGACTCAACCCCCATTCCCCACCCCCCCGAGCCCATAGGGGTCCCAAATTTGGGGGGATCCCCTCCCCAATTTAAGGGGTCACGCCCCCATAGGGGTCCCAAATTTGGGGGAACCCCCTCCCCAATTTAAGGGGTCCCTCCCCCCATTGAGGTCCCAAACTGGGGGTCCCCCCTCCCCAATTTAAGGGGTCACGATCCCATAGGGGTCCCAAATTTGGGGGAACCCCCTCCCCAATTTAAGGGGTCCCTCCCCCCATAGGGGTCCCCCCTCCCCAATTTAAGGGGTCACGCCCCCATGGGGGTCCCAAATTTGGGGGAACCCCCTCCCCAATTTAAGGGGTCACGCCCCCATAGGGGTTCCAAGTTGGGGGGATCCCCCTCCCCAATTTAAGGGGTCTCCCCAAGTTGGGGGGAAGCCCCTCCCCAATTTAAGGGGTCACGATCCCATAGGGGTCCCAAATTTGGGGGGCCCCCCTCCCCAATTTAAGGGGTCCCTCCCCCC
>NW_020922441.1:0-2111 GCF_003984885.1 Neopelma chrysocephalum
GGGGGGCGCGTCCCCGAGCAGGGGGGAGTTGGGGGCGGAGCCGTAGAGAGTCTCGGGGGCCTGCGGGGAGGGGCGGGGTCAGTGGGCGTGGCCACGGCACAGGTGTGAGTGCTGGGTGTGGCCACAGGGGAGGTGTGGTCATGGGACAGGTGAGTGGTGGGTGTGGCCATGGGGGAGGTGTGGCCATGGGACAGGTGTGAGTGGTGGGTGTGGCCACAGGGGAGATGTGGGACAGGTGTGCCCAGTGGGCGTGGCCATGGACAGGTGTGCCCGGTGGGTGTGGTCACAGCACAGATGTGCCTGGTGGGTGTGGCCATGGATAGGTGTGTCCAGTGGGCGTGGCCATGGACAGGTGTGCCCAGTGGGTGTGGCCATGTACAGATGTGCCTGGGGGCGTGGCCATGTACAGATGTGCCCAGTGGCCATGGACAGGTGTGCCCGGGGGCGTGGCCATAGACAGGTGTACCCAGTGGGCGTGGCCATGGACAGGTGTGCCCGGGGGTGTGGTCACAGAACAGGTGTGTCCGGGGGCATGGCCATGGACAGGTGTTCCCAATGGGCGTGGCCATGGACAGGTGTGTCCAGTGGGCGTTGCCATGGTCAGGTGTCCCCGGTGGGCGTGGCCATGGACAGGTGTGGCTGGTGGGTGTGGTCATAGCATAAGTGTGCCTGATGGGTGTGGTTACAGCACAGCTGTGCCCGATGGGCGTGGCCATGGCCAGGTGTGCCCGGTGGGCATGGCCATGGACAGGTGTGCCCAGTGGGCGTGGCCATGGACAGGTGTGCCTGGTGGGCGTGGTCACAGCACAGGTATGCCCGGTGGGCATGGCCATGGTCAGATGTGCACAGTGGGCGTGGCCATGGACAGGTGTGCCCGGTGGGCATGGCCAGGTGTTCCCGTGGGCGTGTCCGGGACTCACCGCGTAGGTGAGCGGCTCCTCCGCGGGGGCGTCTCCGCCCTCGTCCCCCTCCAGGTCGCTCAGCGCCCGGCGCATCTCGGGGCCCAGCGCCTGCAGCGTCTGCAGCCCGGCCTGGGGGGGACACGGGGAGGGCCGGGGGTCACCTGGTGACACCCGGTGACACCAGGTGACCCCCGGTGACCCCCCCGGGGAAGGGTCCCACCTGCAGCGCGCTCTCGTTGCTGGGGGCGGCGCTGGGGCCCAACATCCCCCGCTCCTTCCGCCGGCGGAACTTGCGGAAATAGTCCTGGATCAGGAAGGTGGCGTAGAACTTCCCCACGGTCACCTCCTCCTCTGGGGGGGCACGGGGGGGGCAGGGGGGTCCCGGGGGGGGAGGGGGGGGTTAAGGGGGGGCAGGGTGGGGGGCTTGGACGTCACGCACCCTCGGGCGGGGGGATGACCTCGTCCAGCAGCTTCGGCTTCGTCCTCTTCCAGATCTTCTTGACCACAGCCCGGAGCTCTTTGTTGGCCACATCCAGGTTCCCTGGAGGGACACGGGGGGGGGACACACAGCCGTGACTGTCACCCCCCCACACTGACCCCCGGGACCCCCCTGGAACCCCCCTGGGACCCCCCCAGGACCCCCCCGGGCTCCCAACCTTCCGTCTTGATCTTGAGGGAGGTGCGGACGAGCGCGAAGAGCGTCGCGTTGAAGGTGACGGTGCCGTCCGAGTTGAGGGGCATGTTCATGGCCACCAGGCGCTGGGGGGGGGACGAGGGAGGGTAAACTGGGGTGCCCCCCACCCTGGGAGACCCCCAGGGCCCCCCATGGGAGCCCCCAGACCTTGCAGGCCACGCGGTGGGGGCAGAGCTTCCCGAAGCCCAGCGGGGGTTGGATCCGGCGCAGCAGCGTCACCACGTCCAGGTGCTTGATGCGGCCCCTGGGGGGGGGCAGGGTCGGGGGGAGGGGGGGCGGGGGGGTCAGGGGGGGTGGGGGGGGTCACGGGGGGTCCGGACCCCCCCTGGCTGGGGATGGGGGGACAGGGACTCACTTGGCAGCCGGGTCGTACTCGGACCACACGCGCTTGAACTCGTCCAGGTGATGCGGGCCCAGGATGGACCAGTCGCGCGTCAGGTAATCGAAGTTGTCCATGATGACGGCCACGAACAGGTTGATGATCTGGGGGGGGGAAAAGGGGGGCTCCTGAGGGA
>NW_020922442.1:0-1775 GCF_003984885.1 Neopelma chrysocephalum
AGGAATGGGATCGGGAATGGGAGTGGGAAGAGGAACCGGGAACGGGAATGGGAAATTGAAACTGGGAGAGGGAACCGGGAATAGGGACGGGAATGGCGATGGGAGCAGGAATGGGATCGGGAATGGGGATGGGAATGGCGATAGGAGCAGGAATGGGAGTGGGAGCGGGAATAGGAACCGGGAACGGGAAATTGAAACTGGGAGAGGGAACCGGAATGGGAACCGGGAAAGAGAATGGGGACCGGGAATGGGAATGGGACAGGAACAGGGGATGGGAATGGGGTCAGGAAAGAGAATGGGGACCGGGAATGGGAATGGGAATGGGACAGAAACACGGGGCGGAAATGGGATCGGGAACGGGAATGGGAACCGGGAAGGGGAAAGAGACAGGAACAGCGAAAGGACCGGGACAGAGGGAACGGGAAGGGGAATTGGGACGGGACTGAGAACCGGCTGGGGTTGTCCAGGAACCGGGAACGGCAAAGGGAAGGGGCCGGCGCTGTCCCGGGACTGGGAACCGGCCGGGCTGTCCCGGGAAAAACCTTTAAACCAGGGAAAAATAACGGAGCAGGAAGGACACGGGCTGATCCAGGTTTGATGACAGAGTGACAGGGGGCTGGGGCTGGAAGGGGCCGTTTAAGGTCAGCGCAGCCCAACCCCCGCCAGGGGCGGGACAGCGGAGAGAATGGATCGAATAAACGCCATCCAGGGGGTTAACACGGCTCGGGCCCTGCGTTCAGCCCTGCCCTGGGCCTTTGGGCGCCCGGAACGCGGCACAAGAAATCCCCGAATTCGAGTAAAAACCAGGGACTGCGGTGCGGCCCGGGCAGGAGGAGGCCGCGCCATCCCAGGCGGGGGGCGTTCTCCAGGGAAAAGTCACCTCCGGCTTCATTTCTCAAGGAAGAACGCAAAAAAGAGGTCTAACGGCTCCCGCAGTTCAAGCCGCTGTAGGTAATAAGTGTATAATTAAGGACTGGAGAAACATTTCCACACGGAGCAGCCCCCCCCCTCCTGGCGGGACGCGCGGAAGGGCACAGCGGTGTGCGGCCGCTGTCAGCAGGAACCGCGCGCCCGGACGGCGCCGGGGGCGGCTCAGCGCACCCCGCCAGGCCCGGCTGTCGCGTTTCCCCGGCTGTCGCGACATCCTCCCGCTGTCGCCGCCACGCGAGACAAACGACGGGGGAAACTCCCAGCGGTTGCGTCACTTCTGGGAACGGCCGCATCGCACTCGCGCCGCGCGCCCCGGATCCCTCCGCAGCCGTCACCGCACGCGCGCTGACCGGGAACTCCCGCCCCCCCCGCGGGCAGTGCCGGCCTCTGATTGGCTCGCGGGGTTTGAGTGGCAGGGCCGCCCCGCGGCCGCGCCCGCCATGTTGTGTGGGGAGCGGGCGGCGGCCGCGCCGCGCCCCTGTGTCCCGGCGGTGATCCCGGGCACAGAGTTCACTGGGTGGGAAAAGGGCTCTGAGACCTTCGAGTCCACCCTGTGCCCCATCCCCACCTTGTCCCCCAGCCCAGAGCACTGAGTGCCACGGCCAGGCCTTCCTGGGACTTCTGCAGGGGTGGGGACTCCTCCACTTCTCTGGGCAGCCCCTTCCAGGGCCTGACCACCCTTTCCATGAGGAAATTCCTCCTCATGTCCAACCTGACCCTCCCCTGGCACAGCTGGAGGCCATTTCCCCTTGGCCTGTCCCTTGTTCCCTGGGAGCAGAGCCCGATCCCCCCCAGCTCCCCCCTCCTGTCAGGGGGTTGCAGAGCCAGAAGGTCCCCCCTGAGCC
>NW_020922443.1:0-1392 GCF_003984885.1 Neopelma chrysocephalum
GGGGGGATTTAGGGGATTTGGGATGGGGAGGGGGGAATTTGGGGTGGAGGGGATTTGGGATGGGGAGGGGGGGGTTGGGGGGGGGTTTGGGGGGATTGGGGGGGGGAATTTGGGGAATTTGGGATGGGGAGGGGAGAATTTGGGTAATTTGGGTAATTTGGGGCAGGGATGGGGTAATTTGGGGTGTGGGATCCCCCCGGTCCCCCACCGGAAGTGGAAGGTGCCCTCGCGTTGTCCGAAGCCGCTCCCGGGGACGACGCAGATCCCGGTTTCCTCCAGGAGCCTCATGCAGAAGAACATGTCCGGGGCCTGGTTCTGGGCCTGGCAATGGGGATGGAGCAGGGATTTGGGATCCAAGGGCAGGGAGGGGCTCCAGGGGCTCATCCCGCCCGGCCCCACAGGGATCCCGGGATAGATCCCGGCCGTGGGTGTGGATTGATCCTGCCCGGGGCCTGGTTCTGGGCCTGGCAATGGGAATGGGGATGGATTCGGGATCCAAGGGCCGGGAGGGGCAGGATCGGGCCCCCCTTGTGGGGCCGAGGGGTCTGGGGCTCATCCCGCCCGGCCCCACAGGGATCCTGGGATGGATCCCGGGATAGATCCCGGCCATGGGCGTGGATTGATCCTGCCCGGCACCACAGGGATTGAGATCGATCCCACACAGACCCCATGGATCAGGATTGATCCTGCCCGGCACCACAGGGATCCCGGGATAGATCCCATCTGTGGGCATGGATTGATCCTGCCCAGTCCCACACGGATCCTGGGATAGATCCCGGCTGTGGGCATGGATTGATCCTGCCCGGCACCACACAGATCAGGATTGATCCCACACAGACCCCATGGATCCCAGGATAAATCCCATCCATCCCCATGGATCCCAGGATAGATCCTGTCTCTCCCCATGGATCCCAGGAGGGATCCCTGGATGGATCCCATCCATCCCTGTGGATCCCAGGATAGATCCTGTCTGTCCCCATGGATCCCAGAGTGGATCCCAGGGTGGATCCCAGGGGTGGAACCCAGTATGGATCCCAGGATCGATCCCATCCATCCCCACTGATCATGGGGTTGATCCCTGGGAGGATCCCAGGTGGATCATGGGATGGATCCCAGAATGGATCCCAGAGTGAATCCCATTTATCCCCACTGATCCCAGAGTAGATCCCGGGATGGATCCCAGGGTGGCTCCCAGGATGGATCCCATCCATCTCCACTGATCCCAGGATGGATCCCAGGTGGATCCTGGGATGGATCCCAGGTGGATCCCAGGGTGGATCCCATCCATCCCCACTGATCCCAGGATGGATCCCAGGGTGGATCCTGTGGTGCATCCCAGGATGGCTCCCATCCATCCCCACTGATCCCAAGATGGATCCCATCCATCCCCAC
>NW_020922443.1:1402-2129 GCF_003984885.1 Neopelma chrysocephalum
GATGGATCCCATCCATCCCCACTGATCCCAGGGTAGATGATCCCAGGCTGGATCCCGGGTGGATCCCGGGTGGATCCCGGTCGGACCTTGGCGGCAGCCAGAGCCTTGGGCGGGAGGTCGATCCTGGGGAAGGAGTACATGGCTCCCTGCACGGGGTTGCAGTGGATCCCGGGGGTCTTGTTGAAGATCTCCTGGGTCAGCTGGGCCTTGTGGGCCAGGGCGTTCAGCACGGCCGTCTTCTCCTGCGGCAAGGGGGACACCCGACATCCCACACGGCACCAACCGGGGGGACAGACCAGCCCAGCCCAGACCACACCATCCCATCCCAGCCCATCCCACCCGGCACCAACGGGGGGACAGACCAGACCAGCCCAGCCCAGCCCAGCCCAGCCCATCCTATCCCACCCCACCAAATCCTATCCTATCCCACCCATCCCACCCCATCCCACCCCACCAAATCCCATCCCATCCCACCCAGCACAGACTGGGGGACAGTCCAGCCCAGCTCAGCCCACCAAATCCTATCCTATCCCACCCATCCCATCCCATCCCACCCTGTCCAGCCTCAGCTCCAGCCCATCCCACCCCATCCCACCCCATCCCACCCCACCCCACCACATCCCATCCCATTCCCTCCCACCCGGCACCGACTGGGGGACAGCCCAGCCCAGCCCAGCCCACCAAATCCTATCCCATCCCATCCCACCCGGCATGGACTGGGGGACAG
>NW_020922444.1:0-766 GCF_003984885.1 Neopelma chrysocephalum
CTGGACCTGTGCCCGGTGAGCGACCCCAAAACCACCCCATAACACCCCAAAACCACCCCAAAACCACCACAAAAACCACCCTGTGACCAACCAGAGCTGTGCCTGGTGAGAGACCCCAAACCACCCCAAAAATCCCCCCAAAGCCCCTCGGGGGGGGGTCCCTGGGGGGTCCCGGGCACCTCTTGGAGCTCGTGGGGGCCTGAATTTCCTCCTCCAGCAGCTTCTCGTCCGCCGGGTCCAGCAGCACTTTGGGGAGGAAAAGGGGGGGTTTGGCTCCAAAAACCCCCGAGTTCTGGGGTCTCCCCCCAGTTCTGGGGTCCCCTCGGAGCCCTGATTTTGGGGGTGTCCCCCCCGTTTCAGGGGTGTCCCCCCATTTCAGGGGTTTCTGGGGGTCTCACCGCCGGGGTCGATGCGGTAGGTGTCGGGGTTGATGAGGTCAATGGTCACCCCCAAATCCGGCTCCGTCAGCAGGTCGTGCTTGTGCTGCTTCTCCAGGGACGTGGCCTTGTACTGCACGAACCTGGGAGGGGGGAGACCCCAAATCGCCCCAAAACCACGCCAAAATCAGCCCAAAACAACGCCAAAATCGCCCCGACTCCACCGCAAAAGTATCCACAGAATCACCCCAAAAATATCCCCAAAAATACCCCAGAAACCGCAGCAAAAACATCCCCCAAAACACCTCAAACCCACCAACAAATAACCCCAAGAATACTCCCGCACACAAAACGCACCCAATGCCTTGAACACCCCAAAATGAGCCCCC
>NW_020922445.1:0-1247 GCF_003984885.1 Neopelma chrysocephalum
GACAAGAGTTGATATTGAACCCCCAGGACTGCGCCCCGACCCCCCCCCGGCCCCCCCAGGGACCTCTCGGTGCATGGCGGGGGGTTTTATTTTTTTGGGGGAACCCCCCCCCCCTCCCCGCTTTGCAGGGCCCGGGGGGAAGGGGAGGGGGACACAGCGCTGGACGCCGCGGGAGGAACCTCGGCTTTTGGGGGGGGGGGTTGTGAAGCCCCCCCCTCCCCATAGTTACAGCTGGGGGGAGGACTGGGGGAAGGGGGGCGGGGAAAAGGTTGGGGGGGTCCCTATTTTTTGTAGGGTCTCTCCCCCCGCTTTCTTTCCACCCCCCGTGGGATTTCGCTGTTTGGGGATGGGAAGTGGGGGGTCCCCCAATCTGCCTCCTGCCCCTCCCCGAGCATCCTGCCCCCCCCCACCAGCACCCCAGGAAGGGGGAAAAAGGGAGGAGGCCGGAGGTGCTGCCCCCCGACACCCCCGCTGCTCCCCGTTATTAAACTGATGCCCATCAGCCCCCTGGCCCCGTCTCTTCGTGGGGGGGCTCATCCTCCCCCCACCCTCCCCAGGACAGGCAGGGGGGGTTCCCAGGCCCCTCTGTAGGGGCTCAGTGCCCTTGCACCTTTCGGGGTCGCGGAGGGTGGGGCTTTACCCCCCCGGAGGGGCGGCTGAAGCCGTGGGGCTGCTCAGGGGGGTACTTGGGCCTTCTTGGGACCCCCCCGGTGTTTACCCCGTGGTTGCCATGGTTACGCGTCGCGCTCGGGTGACGCGTGCGGCGGCGGCGGCCAATCAGCGGCGAGGGCGGGCGCGAGGGGTGACGTCATTTACGGCGCGCCGGGTGCGTGTGTGTCGGTGGGGAGGGGGTGAAGCCCCTCCGGGACGCGCCGCCCGATCCCCACGGGGCCTTGAGGGGACTCCGGGGCTTTCGGAGGCGCTGTCGCGATACAGAAAGTATCGTCAGGTTCTGGGGGGCGGAAGTTGTGTCGGACTCTCGTTCTATCGCGACAAAACAGCGCCGGGAGCTCCCGGGCGCTTTTTTCGCGCGGTTGCGTTTCCATGGCGACGAGTGGGCGTGGTCAGGGGCGTGTCCTACGGGCGGCTCCCCATTGGTCCGTGGTTTTCCCGCCCCCTTCCCAATCGCTGCCCGCCCGCCAGGGGGCGCCGCGCGCGGGGAGCGGGGGCGCGCGCGGGGGATGGAGCTGCGAGGGGCGCCCGGTGAGGGCGTGAGGGGAGGGGGGGCTGAGGGGAAAGGGGGGGGG